>NC_088244.1:1625000-1712500 GCF_036934945.1 Oncorhynchus masou masou | reverse complement strand
TTAGTCCTGTATCCTGTATTAGCTGGCCGTATAGCTACCTGTAGCCCCCCTCTACTATTAGTCCTGTATCCTGTATTAGCCCCCCCTATACTATTAGTCCTGTATTAGCTGGCCGTATAGCTACCGGTAGCCCCCCTCTACTATTAGTCCTGTATCCTGTATTAGCTGGCCGTATATCTACCTGTAGCCCCCCTCTACTATTAGACCTGTATCCTGTATTAGCTGGCCGTATATCTACCTGTAGCCCCCCTCTACTATTAGACCTGTATCCTGTATTAGCTGGCCGTATATCTACCCCCCTGTACTCACAGCTCCTGGATGATGAAGTACTCCTTCCGCGTCTCGAAAGTGTCGATCATTTGGAGGATGTTTGGATGGTTGACCCTGGAACAGCCAGAGGAGGGGACACATTTTTACATTAACCACGTGTTACAATGAGTCCCACATGGCACCCTATTCCATATTTAGTGCCGATGGGTCCTGCTCAGAAGTAGTGCACGATACAGCGAAAAGGGTGGCATTTGGGACGAATGACCAGTGGAGGACAGATTCAGACACAGAAACAGGAAGCAGCGAAGGAGAGATTCAGACACAGAAACAGGAAGCAGCGAAGGAGAGATTCAGACACAGAAACAGGAAGCAGCGAAGGAGAGATTCAGACACAGAAACAACAGGAAACAGCGAAGGAGAGATTCAGACTCAGAAACAGGAAGCAGCGAAGGAGAGATTCAGACTCAGAAACAGGAAGCAGCGAAGGAGAGATTCAGACTCAGAAACAGGAAGCAGCGAAGGAGAGATTCAGACTCAGAAACAGGAAGCAGCGAAGGAGAGATTCAGACTCAGAAACAGGAAGCAGCGAAGGAGAGATTCAGACACAGAAACAGGAAGCAGCGAAGGAGAGATTCAGACACAGAAACAACAGGAAGCAGCGAAGGAGAGATTCAGACTCAGAAACAGGAAGTAGCGAAGGAGAGATTCAGACACAGAAACAACAGGAAGCAGCGAAGGAGAGATTCAGACTCAGAAACAGGAAGCAGCGAAGGAGAGATTCAGACTCAGAAACAGGAAGCAGCGAAGGAGAGATTCAGACTCAGAAACAGGAAGCAGCGAAGGAGAGATTCAGACTCAGAAACAGGAAGCAGCGAAGGAGAGATTCAGACTCAGAAACAGGAAGCAGCGAAGGAGAGATTCAGACTCAGAAACAGGAAGCAGCGAAGGAGAGATTCAGACACAGAAACAACAGGAAGCAGAAGGAGAGATTCAGCAGAAACAGGAAAGGAAGGAGAGATTCAGACACAGAAACAGGAAGCAGCGAAGGAGAGATTCAGACTCAG
Organism: Oncorhynchus masou masou; assembly: GCF_036934945.1. Taxonomy (NCBI): domain Eukaryota; kingdom Metazoa; phylum Chordata; class Actinopteri; order Salmoniformes; family Salmonidae; genus Oncorhynchus; species Oncorhynchus masou. The sequence goes on along the minus strand of NC_088244.1, from coordinate 1,711,166 downwards.
AAACAGGAAGCAGCGAAGGAGAGATTCAGACTCAGAAACAGGAAGCAGCGAAGGAGAGATTCAGACACAGAAACAACAGGAAGCAGCGACGGAGAGATTCAGACTCAGAAACAGGAAGCAGCGAAGGAGAGATTCAGACTCAGAAACAGGAAGCAGCGAAGGAGAGATTCAGACTCAGAAACAGGAAGCAGCGAAGGAGAGATTCAGACTCAGAAACAGGAAGCAGCGAAGGAGAGATTCAGACTCAGAAACAGGAAGCAGCGAAGGAGAGATTCAGACACAGAAACAACAGGAAGCAGCGAAGGAGAGATTCAGACTCAGAAACAGGAAGCAGCGAAGGAGAGATTCAGACACAGAAACAGGAAGCAGCGAAGGAGAGATTCAGACTCAGAAACAGGAAGCAGCGAAGGAGAGATTCAGACTCAGAAACAGGAAGCAGCGAAGGAGAGATTCAGACTCAGAAACAGGAAGCAGTGAAGGAGAGATTCAGACTCAGAAACAGGAAGCAGCGAAGGAGAGATTCAGACTCAGAAACAGGAAGCAGCGAAGGAGAGATTCAGACTCAGAAACAGGAAGCAGCGAAGGAGAGATTCAGACACAGAAACAACAGGAAGCAGCGAAGGAGAGATTCAGACACAGAAACAGGAAGCAGCGAAGGAGAGATTCAGACTCAGAAACAGGAAGCAGCGAAGGAGAGATTCAGACTCAGAAACAGGAAGCAGCGAAGGAGAGATTCAGAAACAGGACACAGAAACAACAGGAAGCAGCGAAGGAGAGATTCAGACTCAGAAACAGGAAGCAGCAGAAGGAGAGATTCAGACTCAGAAACAGGAAGCAGCGAAGGAGAGATTCAGACTCAGAAACAGGAAGCAGCGAAGGAGAGATTCAGACTCAGAAACAGGAAGCAGCGAAGGAGAGATTCAGACTCAGAAACAGGAAGCAGCGAAGAGATTCAGATCAGAAACAGACACAGAAACAACAGGAAGCAGCGAAGGAGAGATTCAGACTCAGAAACAGGAAGCAGCGAAGGAGAGATTCAGACACAGAAACAGGAAGCAGCGAAGGAGAGATTCAGACTCAGAAACAGGAAGCAGCGAAGGAGAGATTCAGACTCAGAAACAGGAAGCAGCGAAGGAGAGATTCAGACTCAGAAACAGGAAGCAGCGAAGGAGAGATTCAGACTCAGAAACAGGAAGCAGCGAAGGAGAGATTCAGACTCAGAAACAGGAACCAGTGAAGGAGAGATTCAGACACAGAAACAACAGGAAGCAGCGAAGGAGAGATTCAGACTCAGAAACAGAAACAGGAAGCAGAAACAGGAAAGCGAAGGAGATTCAGACACAGAAACAGGAAGCAGCGAAAGGAGAGATTTCAGATTCAGACAGAAACAGGAAGCAGCGAAGGAGAGATTCAGACTCAGAAACAGGAAGCAGCGAAGGAGAGATTCAGACTCAGAAACAGGAAGCAGCGAAGGAGAGATTCAGACACAGAAACAGGAAGCAGCGAAGGAGAGATTCAGACACAGAAACAGGAAGCAGCGAAGGAGAGAAACAGGAAGCAGCGAAGGAGAGATTCAGACTCAGAAACAGGAAACAGGAAGCAGAAACGAAGGAGAGATTCAGACACAGAAACAGGAAGCAGCGAAGGAGAGATTCAGACTCAGAAACAGGAAGCAGCGAAGGAGAGATTCAGACTCAGAAACAGGAAGCAGCGAAGGAGAGATTCAGACTCAGAAACAGGAAGCAGCGAAGGAGAGATTCAGACTCAGAAACAGGAAGCAGCGAAGGAGAGATTCAGACTCAGAAACAGGAAGCAGCGAAGGAGAGATTCAGACACAGAAACAGGAAGCAGCGAAGGAGAGATTCAGACTCAGAAACAGGAAGCAGCGAAGGAGAGATTCAGACTCAGAAACAGGAAGCAGCGAAGGAGAGATTCAGACACAGAAACAACAGGAAGCAGCGAAGGAGAGATTCAGACTCAGAAACAGGAAGCAGCGAAGGAGAGATTCAGACTCAGAAACAGGAAGCAGCGAAGGAGAGATTCAGACTCAGAAACAGAAAACGAAGGAGAGATTCAGACTCAGAAACAGGAAGCAGCGAAGGAGAGATTTCAGAAACAGGAAGCAGCGAAGGAGAGATTCAGAAACAGGAAGCAGCGAAGGAGAGATTCAGACTCAGAAACAGGAAGCAGCGAAGGAGAGATTCAGACACAGAAACAACAGGAAGCAGCGAAGGAGAGATTCAGACTCAGAAACAGGAAGCAGCGAAGGAGAGATTCAGACACAGAAACAGGAAGCAGCGAAGGAGAGATTCAGACTCAGAAACAGGAAGCAGCGAAGGAGAGATTCAGACTCAGAAACAGGAAGCAGCGAAGGAGAGATTCAGACACAGAAACAGGAAGACGAAGGAGAGATTCAGAAACAGGAAGCAGCGAAGGAGAGATTCAGACTCAGAAACAGGAAGCAGCGAAGGAGAGATTCAGACTCAGAAACAGGAACCAGTGAAGGAGAGATTCAGACACAGAAACAACAGGAAGCAGCGAAGGAGAGATTCAGACTCAGAAACAGGAAGCAGCGAAGGAGAGATTCAGACACAGAAACAGGAAGCAGCGAAGGAGAGATTCAGACACAGAAACAGAAGGAGAGATTCAGAAGCAGCGAAGGAGAGATTCAGACTCAGAAACAGGAAGCAGCGAAGGAGAGATTCAGACTCAGAAACAGGAACGAAGGAGAGATTCAGACTCAGAAACAGGAAGCGAAGGAGAGATTCAGACACAGAATTCAGGACGAAGGAGAGATTCAGACTCAGAAACAGGAAGCAGCGAAGGAGAGATTCAGACACAGAAACAGGAAGCAGCGAAGGAGAGATTCAGACACAGAAACAACAGGAAGCAGCGAAGGAGAGATTCAGACTCAGAAACAGGAAGCAGCGAAGGAGAGATTCAGACACAGAAACAGGAAACGAAGGAGAGATTCAGACTCAGAAACAGGAAGAAGGAGAGATTCAGACTCAGAAACAGGAAGCAGCGAAGGAGAGATTCAGACTCAGAAACAGGAAGCAGCGAAGGAGAGATTCAGACTCAGAAACAGGAAGCAGCGAAGGAGAGATTCAGACACAGAAACAGAAGCACAGAAGACAACAGGAAGCAGCGAAGGAGAGATTCAGACTCAGAAACAGGAAGCAGCGAAGGAGAGATTCAGACTCAGAAACAGGAAGCAGCGAAGGAGAGATTCAGACTCAGAAACAGGAAGCAGCGAAGGAGAGATTCAGACTCAGAAACAGGAAGCAGCGAAGGAGAGATTCAGACTCAGAAACAGGAAGCAGCGAAGGAGAGATTCAGACACAGAAACAACAGGAAGCAGCGAAGGAGAGATTCAGACTCAGAAACAGGAAGCAGCGAAGGAGAGATTCAGACACAGAAACAGGAAGCAGCGAAGGAGAGATTCAGACTCAGAAACAGGAAGCAGCGAAGGAGAGATTCAGACTCAGAAACAGGAAGCAGCGAAGGAGAGATTCAGACTCAGAAACAGGAAGCAGCAAAGGAGAGATTCAGACTCAGAAACAGGAAGCAGCGAAGGAGAGATTCAGACAGAAACAGGAAACAGGAACCAGTGAAGGAGAGATTCAGACACAGAAACAACAGGAAGCAGCGAAGGAGAGATTCAGACTCAGAAACAGGAAGCAGCGAAGGAGAGATTCAGACACAGAAACAGGAAGCAGCGAAGGAGAGATTCAGACACAGAAACAGGAAGCAGCGAAGGAGAGATTCAGACACAGAAACAGGAAGCAGCGAAGGAGAGATTCAGACTCAGAAACAGGAAGCAGCGAAGGAGAGATTCAGACTCAGAAACAGGAAGCAGCGGAGGAGAGATTCAGACTCAGAAACAGGAAGCAGCGAAGGAGAGATTCAGACTCAGAAACAGGAAGCAGCGAAGGAGAGATTCAGAAACAGACTCAGAAACAGGAAGCAGCAGGAAGGAGAGATTCAGACTCAGAAACAGGAAGCAGCGAAGGAGAGATTCAGACTCAGAAACAGGAAGCAGCGAAGGAGAGATTCAGACTCAGAAACAGGAAACAGATTCAGACTCAGAAACAGGAAGCAGCGAAGGAGAGATTCAGACACAGAAACAGGAAGCAGCGAAGGAGAGATTCAGACTCAGAAACAGGAAGCAGTGAAGGAGAGATTCAGACACAGAAACAACAGGAAGCAGCGAAGGAGAGATTCAGACTCAGAAACAGGAAGCAGCGAAGGAGAGATTCAGACTCAGAAACAGGAACCAGTGAAGGAGAGATTCAGACACAGAAACAACAGGAAGCAGCAGGAAGCAGCGAAGAGATTCAGACTCAGAAACAGGAAGCAGCGAAGGAGAGATTCAGACTCAGAAACAGGAAGCAGCGAAGGAGAGATTCAGACTCAGAAACAGGAAACGAAGGAGAGATTCAGAAGAAACAGGCGAAGGAGAGATTCAGACACAGAAACAGGAAGCAGCGAAGGAGAGATTCAGACTCAGAAACAGGAAGCAGCGAAGGAGAGATTCAGACTCAGAAACAGGAAGCAGCGGAGGAGAGATTCAGACAGAAACAGAAACGAAGGAGAGATTCAGCAGCAGGAAAGGAGAGATTCAGACTCAGAAACAGGAAGCAGCGAAGGAGAGATTCAGACTCAGAAACAGGAAGCAGCGAAGGAGAGATTCAGACTCAGAAACAGGAAGCAGCGAAGGAGAGATTCAGACTCAGAAACAGGAAGCAGCGAAGGAGAGATTCAGACTCAGAAACAGGAAAGATTCAGACTCAGAAACAGGAAGCGAAGGAGAGATTCAGACACAGAAACAGGAAGCAGCGAAGGAGAGATTCAGATTCAGACTCAGAAACAGGAAGCAGTGAAGGAGAGATTCAGACACAGAAACAACAGGAAAGCGAAGGAGAGATTCAGACTCAGAAACAAGGAAGAGATTCAGACTCAGAAACAGAAAGCGAAGGAGAGAAGCAGCAGGAAGCAGAAGGAGAGATTCAGACTCAGAAACAGGAAGCAGCGAAGGAGAGATTCAGACTCAGAAACAGGAAGCAGCGAAGGAGAGATTCAGACTCAGAAACAGGAAGCAGATTCAGACTCAGAAACAGGAAGGAGAGATTCAGACTCAGAAACAGGAAGCAGCGAAGGAGAGATTCAGACTCAGAAACAGGAAGCAGCGAAGGAGAGATTCAGACTCAGAAACAGGAAGCAGCGAAGGAGAGATTCAGACTCAGAAACAGGAAGCAGCGAAGGAGAGATTCAGACTCAGAAACAGGAAGCAGCGAAGGAGAGATTCAGACTCAGAAACAGGAAGCAGCGAAGGAGAGATTCAGACTCAGAAACAGGAAGCAGCGAAGGAGATTCAGACACAGAAACAGGAAGCAGCGAAGGAGAGATTCAGACACAGAAACAGGAAGCAGGAAAGCGGAGGAGAGATTCAGACTCAGAAACAGGAAGCAGCGAAGGAGAGATTCAGACTCAGAAACAGGAAGCAGCGAAGGAGAGATTCAGACTCAGAAACAGGAAGCAGCGAAGGAGAGATTCAGACTCAGAAACAGGAAGCAGCGAAGGAGAGATTCAGACTCAGAAACAGGAAGCAGCGAAGGAGAGATTCAGACACAGAAACAGGAAGCAGCGAAGGAGAGATTCAGACTCAGAAACTGGAAGCAGCGAAGGAGAGATTCAGACACAGAAACAACAGGAAGCAGCGAAGGAGAGATTCAGACACAGAAACAACAGGAAGCAGCGAAGGAGAGATTCAGACTCAGAAACAGGAAGCAGCGAAGGAGAGATTCAGACTCAGAAACAGGAAGCAGCGAAGGAGAGATTCAGACACAGAAACAACAGGAAGCAGCGAAGGAGAGATTCAGACTCAGAAACAGGAAGCAGCGAAGGAGAGATTCAGACACAGAAACAATTCAGGAAAAGGCAGCGAAGGAGAGATTCAGACTCAGAAACAGGAAGCAGCGAAGGAGAGATTCAGACTCAGAAACAGGAAGCAGCGAAGGAGAGATTCATACACAGAAACAGGAAGCAGCGAAGGAGAGATTCAGACTCAGAAACAGGAAGCAGCGAAGGAGAGATTCAGACACAGAAACAACAGGAAGCAGCGAAGGAGAGATTCAGAGATTCAGATTCAGACAGAAACAGGAAGCAGCGAAGGAGAGATTCAGACTCAGAAACAGGAAGCAGCGAAGGAGAGATTCAGACACAGAAACAACAGGAAGCAGCGAAGGAGAGATTCAGACTCAGAAACAGGAAGCAGCGAAGGAGAGATTCAGACTCAGAAACAGGAAGCAGCGAAGGAGAGATTCAGACTCAGAAACAGGAAGCAGCGAAGGAGAGATTCAGACTCAGAAACAGGAAGCAGCGAAGGAGAGATTCAGACACAGAAACAGGAAGCAGCGAAGGAGAGATTCAGACTCAGAAACAGGAAGCAGCGAAGGAGAGATTCAGACACAGAAACAACAGGAAGCAGCGAAGGAGAGATTCAGACTCAGAAACAGGAAGCAGCGAAGGAGAGATTCAGACACAGAAACAACAGGAAGCAGCGAAGGAGAGATTCAGACTCAGAAACAGGAAGCAGCGAAGGAGAGATTCAGACTCAGAAACAGGAAGCAGCGAAGGAGAGATTCAGACTCAGAAACAGAAACAGGAAGCAGCGAAGGAGGGATTCAGACTCAGAAACAGGAAGCAGCGAAGGAGAGATTCAGACTCAGAAACAGGAAGCAGCGAAGGAGAGATTCAGACACAGAAACAGGAAGCAGCGAAGGAGAGATTCAGACTCAGAAACTGGAAGCAGCGAAGGAGAGATTCAGACACAGAAACAACAGGAAGCAGAAACAACAGGAAAGGAGAGATTCAGACACAGAAACAACAGGAAGCAGCGAAGGAGAGATTCAGACTCAGAAACAGGAAGCAGCGAAGGAGAGATTCAGACTCAGAAACAGGAAGCAGCGAAGGAGAGATTCAGACACAGAAACAACAGGAAGCAGCGAAGGAGAGATTCAGACTCAGAAACAGGAAGCAGCGAAGGAGAGATTCAGACACAGAAACAACAGGAAGCAGCGAAGGAGAGATTCAGACTCAGAAACAGGAAGCAGCGAAGGAGAGATTCAGACTCAGAAACAGGAAGCAGCGAAGGAGAGATTCAGACTCAGAAACAGGAACCAGTGAAGGAGAGATTCAGACACAGAAACAACAGGAAGCAGCGAAGGAGAGATTCAGACTCAGAAACAGGAAGCAGCGAAGGAGAGATTCATACACAGAAACAGGAAGCAGCGAAGGAGAGATTCAGACTCAGAAACAGGAAGCAGCGAAGGAGAGATTCAGACACAGAAACAACAGGAAGCAGCGAAGGAGAGATTCAGACACAGAAACAGGAAGCAGCGAAGGAGAGATTCAGACTCAGAAACAGGAAGCAGCGAAGGAGAGATTCAGACACAGAAACAACAGGAAGCAACAGACTCAGAAACAGGAAACAGGAAGACTCAGAAACAGGAAGCAGCGAAGGAGAGATTCAGACTCAGAAACAGGAAGCAGCGAAGGAGAGATTCAGACTCAGAAACAGGAAGCAGCGAAGGAGAGATTCAGACTCAGAAACAGGAAGCAGCGAAGGAGAGATTCAGACTCAGAAACAGGAAGCAGCGAAGGAGAGATTCAGACACAGAAACAGGAAGCAGAAACAGGAAAGGAGAGATTCAGACTCAGAAACAGGAAGCAGCAAAGGAGAGATTCAGACACAGAAACAACAGGAAGCAGCGAAGGAGAGATTCAGACTCAGAAACAGGAAGCAGCAGGAAGGAGAGATTCAGACACAGAAACAACAGGAAGCAGCGAAGGAGAGATTCAGACTCAGAAACAGGAAGCAGCGAAGGAGAGATTCAGACTCAGAAACAGGAAGCAGCGAAGGAGAGATTCAGACACAGAAACAGGAAGCAGCGAAGGAGAGATTCAGACACAGAAACAACAGGAAGCAGCGAAGGAGAGATTCAGACTCAGAAAGCAGCGAAGAAACAACAGGAAGCAGCGAAGGAGAGATTCAGACTCAGAAACAGGAAGCAGCGAAGGAGAGATTCAGACTCAGAAACAGGAAGCAGTGAAGGAGAGATTCAGACTCAGAAACAGGAAGCAGCGAAGGAGAGATTCAGACTCAGAAACAGGAAGCAGCGAAGGAGAGATTCAGACACAGAAACAGGAAGCAGTGAAGGAGAGATTCAGACTCAGAAACAGGAAGCAGTCCATCCTCCTGAGGTAGGATGGACCATTTAAGATTGTCGGTGATGTGCACGCCGAGGAACTTGAAGATTTTCCCCCTGTCGATGTGAATGGGGGAGTGCTCCCTCTGCTGTCTCCTGAAGCCCTCACCTTGTCGTTGTTGGTAATCAAGCCTACCACTGTTGTGTTGTCTGAAAAATTGATGATTGAGTTGAACATATGTGAGGCCATGCAGCTATGGTGTTGAAGGCTGAGCTGTAGTCGATGAACAGCATTCTTACATAGGTATTCCTCTTGTCCAGATAGGACAGTGTGCAGGCGATTGTATTGTCTGTGGATCTATTTGGGCGGTAAGCAAATTGAAGTAGGTCTAGGGTGTCAGGTAGGGTGGAGGTGATGTGATCCTTAACTAGTCTCTCAAAGCACTTCATGATGACTGAATTGTGTGCTACCGGGCAATAATAATTTAATTCAGTCACCTTTGCTTTTTTTGGGTATAGGAACAATGGTGGACATCTTGATGGAAGTGGGGACAGCAGACTGGGATAGGGAAAGATTGAATATTGTTACAGGCTTTGGTTTTTCCATTTATGTTTTGAGGTCGACTTTGGCACGTATAGCTTGTTTGCACCGATCGGTGCCACCTCGTTAGTGGGAAGGGGTTTCACCTGTGCTGGCCCAGGTGCTGTTTAACGGTGGTCGTCCCAGTGCTCCCGTTGTCTTGATAGATGCAGAGGGTCAACACCTTCAGTTCCCTATTGAGAGTTCAATACCAACAATCCTTTATCTGATTTTGTTTTGCTAGTGGGTGTCTTTTAGGTTCCAGTTGGGGTTGCTAGGCAACTTTCAGTGGACCCCCCCTCATGAGTGTCTTTCAGAACCCTTCCTAGAACCCAACCTGTTTTGTTCTGGTTGTTGGTCAGTGACATTTTGTTAGTTCCCTGGGGAACATAAGAATATTTTCCTGAAACATTTTTGTAAAAACACTCCAGCGAGCTGGTCTGCACGTGCTCTGACACAGCTAGGGAAGCCGCCTGGGTCGGCAGCCTTGTTAAATGTCTTACTCACGTCGACCACGAAGGTGTTTAGATTGTCCTGGCGCAAAGTGTCGGTGTCCGCGACGTGGCTGGTTTTCCCTTTATAGTCCGTTATTGTCTGGAGAAACTGACACATTACGTCTAGTGTATGAGTCATTGTATTGTGACTCGACTTTGTCTCTCCACTGGATGTCAGAAGGTGAATTCACCAATTTGTAAGTCGCTCTGGATAAGAGCGTCTGCTAAATGACTTAAATGTAAATGTAATGTCTCTGTACTGACGATTTGCCCATCTGATTGCCTTACGGAGGGCTGCACTGTTTGTACTCGTCCATGTTCCCAGTCACCTGTTTGTACTCGTCCATGTTCCCAGTCACCTGTTTGTACTCGTCCATGTTCCCAGTCACCTGTTTGTACTCGTCCATGTTCCCAGTCACCTGTTTGTACTCGTCCATGTTCCCAGGCACCTGTTTGTACTCGTCCATGTTCCCAGTCACCTGTTTGTACTCGTCCATGTTCCCAGTCACCTGTTTGTACTCGTCCATGTTCCCAGTCACCTGTTTGTACTCGTCCATGTTCCCAGGCACCTGTTTGTACTCGTCCATGTTCCCAGTCACCTGTTTGTACTCGTCCATGTTCCCAGGCACCTGTTTGTACTCGTCCATGTTCCCAGTCACCTGTTTGTACTCGTCCATGTTCCCAGTCACCTGTTTGTACTCGTCCATGTTCCCAGTCACCTGTTTGTACTCGTCCATGTTCCCAGGCACCTGTTTGTACTCGTCCATGTTCCCAGGCACCTGTTTGTACTCGTCCATGTTCCCAGGCACCTGTTTGTACTCGTCCATGTTCCCAGGCACCTGTTTGTACTCGTCCATGTTCCCAGGCACCTGTTTGTACTCCTCCATGTTCCCAGTCACCTGTTTGTACTCCTCCATGTTCCCAGTCACCTGTTTGTACTCGTCCATGTTCCCAGGCACCTGTTTGTACTCGTCCATGTTCCCAGTCACCTGTTTGTACTCGTCCATGTTCCCAGTCACCTGTTTGTACTCGTCCATGTTCCCAGTCACCTGTTTGTACTCGTCCATGTTCCCAGTCACCTGTTTGTACTCGTCCATGTTCCCAGTCACCTGTTTGTACTCGTCCATGTTCCCAGTCACCTGTTTGTACTCGTCCATGTTCCCAGTCACCTGTTTGTACTCGTCCATGTTCCCTGTCACCTGTTTGTACTCGTCCATGTTCCCAGTCACCTGTTTGTACTCGTCCATGTTCCCAGTCACCTGTTTGTACTCGTCCATGTTCCCAGGCACCTGTTTGTACTCGTCCATGTTCCCAGGCACCTGTTTGTACTCGTCCATGTTCCCAGTCACCTGTTTGTACTTGTCCATGTTCCCAGGCACCTGTTTGTACTCGTCCATGTTCCCAGTCACCTGTTTGTACTCGTCCATGTTCCCAGGCACCTGTTTGTACTCATCCATGTTCCCAGGCACCTGTTTGTACTCGTCCATGTTCCCAGGCACCTGTTTGTACTCGTCCATGCTCCCAGGCACCTGTTTGTACTCGTCCATGTTCCCAGGCACCTGTTTGTACTCGTCCATGCTCCCAGGCACCTGTTTGTACTCGTCCATGTTCCCAGGCACCTGTTTGTACTCGTCCATGTTCCCAGTCACCTGTTTGTACTCGTCCATGTTCCCAGGCACCTGTTTGTACTCGTCCATGTTCCCAGGCACCTGTTTGTACTCGTCCATGTTCCCAGGCACCTTGCCGTCCTGAATTGTGGTTGTTTGCACTTTCAGTTTTGTGAGAATTTCTGCCTTATATCCATAGTTTCTGGTTTGGATAAGTTCTAATCATCACACAGGGAACAACATCCTCTACGCACTTCCTGATGAACTCAGTCACAGTGGGAACAACATCCTCTACGCACTTCCTGATGAACAGTCACAGTGGGAACAACATCCTCTAAGCACTTCCTGATGAATTCAGTCACCGTGGGAACAACATCCTCTAAGCACTTCCTGATGAACTCAGTCACCGTGGGAACAACATCCTCTACGCACTTCCTGATGAACTCAGTCACTGTGGGAACAACATCCTCTACGCACTTCCTGATGAACAGTCACAGTGGGAACAACATCCTCTACGCACTTCCTGATGAACTCAGTCACCGTGGGAACAACATCCTCTAAGCACTTCCTGATGAACTCAGTCACTGTGGGAACAACATCCTCTACGCACTTCCTGATGAACTCAGTCACCGTGGGAACAACATCCTCTACGCACTTCCTGATGAACTCAGTCACCGTGGGAACAACATCCTCTACGCACTTCCTGATGAATTCAGTCACAGTGGGAACAACATCCTCTACGCACTTCCTGATGAACAGTCACAGTGGGAACAACATCCTCTACGCACTTCCTGATGAACTCAGTCACCGTGGGAACAACATCCTCTACGCACTTCCTGATGAACTCAGTCACCGTGGGAACAACATCCTCTACGCACTTCCTGATGAACTCAGTCACCGTGGGAACAACATCCTCTACGCACTTCCTGATGAACTCAGTCACCGTGGGAACAACATCCTCTACGCACTTCCTGATGAACTCAGTCACCGTGGGAACAACATCCTCTACGCACTTCCTGATGAACAGTTACAGTGGGAACAACATCCTCTAAGCACTTCCTGATGAACAGTTACAGTGGGAACAACATCCTCTAAGCACTTCCTGATGAACAGTCACTGTGGGAACAACATCCTCTAAGCACTTCCTGATGAACAGTTACAGTGGGAACAACATCCTCTACGCACTTCCTGATGAACAGTTACAGTGGGAACAACATCCTCTACGCACTTCCTGATGAACTCAGTCACCGTGGGAACAACATCCTCTAAGCACTTCCTGATGAACTCAGTCACCGTGGGAACAACATCCTCTAAGCACTTCCTGATGAACAGTTACAGTGGGAACAACATCCTCTACGCACTTCCTGATGAACAGTTACAGTGGGAACAACATCCTCTACGCACTTCCTGATGAACTCAGTCACCGTGGGAACAACATCCTCTAAGCACTTCCTGATGAACTCAGTCACCGTGGGAACAACATCCTCTAAGCACTTCCTGATGAACTCAGTCACAGTGGGAACAACATCCTCTAAGCACTTCCTGATGAACAGTCACATTGGGAACAACATCCTCTAAGCACTTCCTGATGAACAGTCACATTGGGAACAACATCCTCTAAGCACTTCCTGATGAACTCAGTCACAGTGGGAACAACATCCTCTAAGCACTTCCTGATGAACAGTCACATTGGGAACAACATCCTCTAAGCACTTCCTGATGAACAGTCACATTGGGAACAACATCCTCTAAGCACTTCCTGATGAACTCAGTCACCGTGGGAACAGCATCCTCTAAGCACTTCCTGATGAACTCAGTCACCGTGGGAACAGCATCCTCTACACACTTCCTGATGAACAGTCACATTGGGAACAACATCCTCTATGCACTTCCTGATGAACTCAGTCACCGTGGGAACAACATCCTGTACACACTTCCTGATGAACTCAGTCACCGTGGGAACAGCATCCTCTACACACTTCCTGATGAACTCAGTCACATTGGGAACAACATCCTCTACACACTTCCTGATGAACTCAGTCACATTGGGAACAACATCCTCTATGCACTTCCTGATGAACTCAGTCACAGTGGGAACAACATCCTCTACGCACTTCCTGATGAACTCAGTCACATTGGGAACAACATCCTCTACACACTTCCTGATGAACAGTCACATTGGGAACAACATCCTCTAAGCACTTCCTGATGAACTCAGTCACCGTGGGAACAGCATCCTCTACACACTTCCTGATGAACAGTCACAGTGGGAACAACATCCTCTACGCACTTCCTGATGAACAGTCACAGTGGGAACAACATCCTCTACGCACTTCCTGATGAACTCAGTCACCGTGGGAACAACATCCTCTACACACTTCCTGATGAATTCAGTCACCGTGGGAACAACATCCTCTACACACTTCCTGATGAACTCAGTCACTGTGGGAACAACATCCTCTAAGCACTTCCTGATGAACAGTCACAGTGGGAACAACATCCTCTACGCACTTCCTGATGAATTCAGTCACAGTGGGAACAACATCCTCTACGCACTTCCTGATGAATTCAGTCACAGTGGGAACAACATCCTCTAAGCACTTCCTGATGAACAGTCACCGTGGGAACAACATCCTCTACGCACTTCCTGATGAACTCAGTCACAGTGGGAACAACATCCTCTACGCACTTCCTGATGAACTCAGTCACAGTGGGAACAACATCCTCTACGCACTTCCTGATGAACTCAGTCACAGTGGGAACAACATCCTCTACGCACTTCCTGATGAACAGTCACAGTGGGAACAACATCCTCTACACACTTCCTGATGAACTCAGTCACCGTGGGAACAACATCCTCTACGCACTTCCTGATGAATTCAGTCACAGTGGGAACAACATCCTCTACACACTTCCTGATGAATTCAGTCACAGTGGGAACAACATCCTCTACGCACTTCCTGATGAACTCAGTCACAGTGGGAACAACATCCTCTACGCACTTCCTGATGAATTCAGTCACTGTGGGAACAACATCCTCTACACACTTCCTGATGAATTCAGTCACAGTGGGAACAACATCCTCTACACACTTCCTGATGAACTCAGTCACAGTGGGAACAACATCCTCTACACACTTCCTGATGAACTCAGTCACAGTGGGAACAACATCCTCTACGCACTTCCTGATGAACTCAGTCACAGTGGGAACAACATCCTCTAAGCACTTCCTGATGAACAGTCACAGTGGGAACAGCATCCTCTACACACTTCCTGATGAATTCAGTCACAGTGGGAACAACATCCTCTACACACTTCCTGATGAACTCAGTCACCGTGGGAACAACATCCTCTACGCACTTCCTGATGAACAGTCACAGTGGGAACAACATCCTCTAAGCACTTCCTGATGAACTCAGTCACAGTGGGAACAACATCCTCTAAGCACTTCCTGATGAATTCAGTCACAGTGGGAACAACATCCTCTACACACTTCCTAATGAACTCAGTCACTGTGGGAACAACATCCTCTACGCACTTCCTGATGAACAGTCACTGTGGGAACAACATCCTCTAAGCACTTCCTGATGAACTCAGTCACAGTGGGAACAACATCCTCTAAGCACTTCCTGATGAACAGTCACAGTGGGAACAACATCCTCTACACACTTCCTGATGAACAGTCACAGTGGGAACAACATCCTCTACGCACTTCCTGAAAGGTTTGGTACTAATCAAAAGGGGTCAAAGAGGCTCCCGAGTGGTGCAGTGGCCCAAGGCTCCTAGAGATCCTGGTTCAAGTCCAGGCTCTGTCGGAGCCGGCCGTGACCGGGAGACCCATGCACAATTGGCCCAGTGTCATCTAGGTTAGTGGAGGGTTTGGCCGGCAGGGATGTTTTTGTCCCATTAAGCTCTAGTGACTCCTGTGGCGGGCCGGGCATGATTGCCAGGTGTTTGGTTTCCGGGTTAAGCGGCATTGCGTCAAGAAGCAGTACGGTTGTTTCAGAGGACACACGGCTCTCAACCTTCACTTTTCCCGAGTCCATACTGGAGTTGCAGCGATGGGACAAGACTGTAACTACCAATTGGATACCACAAAATGGGGGGGGGGGACATTTAACTTCTTCGATATAGGGGGCGCTCTTTTAATTTTTGGATAAAAAAACGTTCCCGTTTTAAACAAGATATTTTACCACGAAGAGATGCTCGACTATGCATATAATTGACAGCTTTGGAAAGAAAACACTCTGACGTTTCCAAAACTGCAAAGATATTATCTGTGAGTGCCACAGAACTAATGCTACAGGCGAAACCAAGATAAAATTTCATACAGGAAATGCCCCAGATTTTGAATGCGCTGTGTTCCAATGTCTCCTTATATGGCTGCGAATGCGCCAGGAATGAGCCTACACTTTCTGTCATTTCCCCAAGGTGTCTGCAGCATTGTGACATATTTGTAGGCATATCATTGGAAGATTGACCATAAGAGACTACATTTACCAGGTGTCCGCTTGGTGTCCTCCGTCGAAATTATTGCGCAATCTCCAGCTGCGTCCACTTTTCACTTGGTTCAAAGGAGAAAGGCAACTGCCACGAATGATTTATCATCGAATAGATATGTGAAAAACACCTTGAGGATTGATTCTAAACAACGTTTGCCATGTTTCTGTCGATATTATGGAGTTAATTTGAAAAACGTTTGGTGTTGTAATGACTGAATTTTCATTTTTTTTCTTAGCGTGATGAACAAAACGGAGCGATTTCTCCTACACAAATAATCTTTTTGGGAAAAACTGAACATTTGCTATCTAACTGAGGGTCTCCTCATTGAAAACATCCGAAGTTCTTCAAAGGTAAATGATTTTATTTGAATGCTTTTCTTGTTTTTGTGAAAATGTTGCTTGCTGAATGCTAGGCTTAATGCTATGCTAGCTATCAATACTCTTACACAAATGTTTGTGTAGCTATGGTTGAAAAGCATATTTTGAAAATATGAGATGACAGTGTTGTTAACAAAAGGCTAAGCTTGTGAGCCAATATATTTATTTCATTTCATTTGCGATTTTCATGAATAGTTATTAAGAAACAAAAGGGGTGCACACAGAAAGTAACTGAAATCATATGGAAGTACCCTGCAGTGACTGCTGCTTTGTTCCTTTAAATTAAGACCTGTTTGTCGTCATTGTAGAAAACTGAGAAGCATTACATGTTCTGTTATTAGCTGCTACAATTCCAACTTCTACTCAGATAGAGTGCAGGAGGAAAGAAACATTTCAACAGAGAGGGGGTCTGTCTCTCTGTACATCAGGGGATCACGTACATTTTGAGAATCAGGATTTCATTCTTGGCAGCCTTGCGTACTTTCCTCCCGTCCTTCTTCAGAAACTTCTTACAGACAAAGACCTTGTTGGTCTGTCTGTCTTTAGCCATACACAGCTCACAGAACTCCTTCCTGCAGAGAGGGAGTGGGGAGAGGGAGGAGAGGGAGGAGAGAAGGTAGAGAGTGAAGAGAGAGGGTTGAGAGAGAGAAGAGAGGGTGAGAGACAGTGATAGAGCAAAAGAGAAAGGAGGCAGAGGAGAAAATAATCAGGACAGATGCATTTTAAAGCAGCACTCCTCAATCTCTGTTAATGCCGAAAAACATTCCCAGCGGACAAAAACGCAAGGTTAGGGCCATATTAGACAGACCGACATGTTTTAAATGGCTTTAAAACAAAACAAGGCCATGAAGAGCGCCCGGGCAGACACAGAGAAACACGACAAAGTGCATTAACACACATCCACTTTCTGTCGGAAAGACAGAAAGACTGAGGACTGAGAACAGAGGACTGCATCTTTAACAGTAACATAGTGGTTAACAGACTACATAATGAACAGAGTGGTTAACAGACTACATAATGAACAGAGTGGTTATTAGACTACATAATGAACAGAGTGGTTAACAGACTACATAATGAACAGAGTGGTTAACAGACTACATAATGAACATAGTGGTTATTACTCTACATAACAAACAGAGTGGTTATTAGACTACATAACGAACAGAGTGGTTATTAGACTACATAATGAACAGAGTGGTTATTAGACTACATAACGAACAGAGTGGTTATTAGACTACATAATGAACAGAGTGGTTAACAGACTACATAATGAACAGAGTGGTTAACAGACTACATAATGAACAGAGTGGTTAACAGACTACATAATGAACAGAGTGGTTATTAGACTACATAATGAACAGAGTGGTTAACAGACTACATAATGAACAGAGTGGTTAACAGACTACATAATGAACAGAGTGGTGAACAGACTACATAATGAACAGAGTGGTTAACAGACTACATAATGAACAGAGTGGTTATTAGACTACATAATGAACAGAGTGGTTATTAGACTACATAATGAACAGAGTGGTGAACAGACTACATAATGAACAGAGTGGTTAACAGACTACATAATGAACAGAGTGGTTATTAGACTACATAATGAACAGAGTGGTTATTAGACTACATAACGAACAGAGTGGTTAACAGACTACATAATGAACAGAGTGGTTATTAGACTACATAATGAACAGAGTGGTTATTAGACTACATAATGAACAGAGTGGTTAACAGACTACATAATGAACAGAGTGGTTAACAGACTACATAATGAACAGAGTGGTTATTACTCTACATAACAAACAGAGTGGTTAACAGACTACATAATGAACATAGTGGTTATTACTCTACATAACAAACAGAGTGGTTATTAGACTACATAATGAACAGAGTGGTTAACAGACTACATAATGAACAGAGTGGTTAACAGACTACATAATGAACAGAGTGGTTATTACTCTACATAACAAACAGAGTGGTTATTAGACTACATAATGAACAGAGTGGTTAACAGACTACATAATGAACAGAGTGGTTAACAGACTACATAATGAACAGAGTGGTTAACAGACTACATAATGAACAGAGTGGTTATTACTCTACATAACAAACAGAGTGGTTATTAGACTACATAATGAACAGAGTGGTTAACAGACTACATAATGAACAGAGTGGTTAACAGACTACATAATGAACAGAGTGGTTAACAGACTACATAATTAACAGTGTCTACATATTGCTGGTTGATGATTTAAGAGGATTTAATTAAAGTGGGCTGGATGGAGACTTTTCAACCTTAGTCATTATCTCCAGCACAATACCAGGATCTACCTCAGACATTATCTCAGCACAATACCAGGATCTACCTCAGTCATTATCTCAGCACAATACCAGGATCTACCTAGTCATTATCTCCAGCACAATACCAGGATGTACCTCAGTCATTATCTCAGCACAATACCAGGATCTACCTCAGTCATTATCTCAGCACAATACCAGGATCTACCTCAGTCATTATCTCCAGCACAATACCAGGATCTACCTAGTCATTATCTCAGCACAATACCAGAATCTACCTCAGTCATTATCTCAGCACAATATCAGGATCTACCTCAGTCATTATCTCAGCACAGTACCAGGATCTACTTCAGTCATTATCTCAGCACAATACCAGAATCTACCTCAGTCATTATCTCAGCACAATACCAGGATCTACCTCAGTCATTATCTCCAGTACAATACCAGGATCTACCTCAGTCATTATCTCCAGCACAATACCAGGATCTACCTCAGTCATTATCTCCAGCACAATACCAGGATCTACCTCAGTCATTATCTCAGCACAATACCAGGATCTACCTCAGTCATTATCTCAGCACAATACCAGGATCTACCTCAGTCATTATCTCAGCACAATACCAGGATCTACTTCAGTCATTATCTCAGCACAATACCAGGATCTACCTCAGTCATTATCTCAGCACAATATCAGGATCTACCTCAGTAATTATCTCAGCACAATACCAGGATCTACCTCAGTCATTATCTCAGCACAATACCAGGATCTACCTCAGTCATTATCTCAGCACAATACCAGAATCTACCTCAGTCATTATCTCCAGCACAATACCAGGATCTACCTCAGTCATTATCTCCAGCACAATACCAGGATCTACCTCAGTCATTATCTCAGCACAATACCAGGATCTACCTCAGTCATTATCTCAGCACAATACGAGGATCTACCTCAGTCATTATCTCAGCACAATACCAGGATCGACCTAGTCATTATCTCCAGCACAATACCAGGATCTACCTCAGTCATTATCTCAGCACAATACAAGGATCTACCTCAGTCATTATCTCAGCACAATATCAGGATCTACCTCAGTAATTATCTCAGTACAATACCAGGATCTACCTAGTCATTATCTCAGCACAATACCAGGATCTACGTAGTCATTATCTCAGCACAATACCAGGATCTACCTCAGTCATTATCTCAGCACAATACCAGGATCTACCTCAGTCATTATCTCCAGCACAATACCAGGATCTACCTCAGTCATTATCTCCAGCACAATACCAGGATCTACCTCAGTCATTATCTCAGCACAATACCAGGATCTACCTCAGTCATTATCTCAGCACAATACCAGGATCTACCTCAGTCATTATCTCAGCACAATACCAGGATCTACCTCAGTCATTATCTCAGCACAATACCAGGATCTACTTCAGTCATTATCTCAGCACAATACCAGGATCTACCTCAGTCATTATCTCAGCACAATACCAGGATCTACCTCAGTCATTATCTCAGCACAATACCAGGATCTACCTCAGTCATTATATCAGCACAATACCAGGATCTACCTCAGTCATTATCTCAGCACAATACCAGGATCTACCTCAGTCATTATCTCAGCACAATACCAGTATCTTCCCTAGTCATTATCTCAGCACAATACCAGGATCTACCTCAGTCATTATCTCAGCACAATACCAGGATCTACCTCAGTCATTATCTCAGCACAATACCAGGATCTGCCTCAGTCATTATCTCAGCACAATACCAGGATCTATCTAGTCATTATCTCAGCACAATACCAGGATCTACCTCAGTCATTATCTCCAGCACAATACCAGGATCTACCTCAGTAATTATCTCAGCACAATACCAGGATCTACCTAGTCATTATCTCAGCACAATACCAGGATCCGCCTCAGTCATTATCTAAGCACAATACCAGGATCTACCTCAGTCATTATCTCCAGCACAATACCAGGATCTACCTCAGTCATTATCTCAGCACAATACCAGAATCTACCTCAGTCATTATCTCAGCACAATATCAGGATCTACCTCAGTCATTATCTCAGCACAGTACCAGGATCTACTTCAGTCATTATCTCAGCACAATACCAGAATCTACCTCAGTCATTATCTCAGCACAATACCAGGATCTACCTCAGTCATTATCTCAGCACAATACCAGGATCTACCTCAGTAATTATCTCAGCACAATACCAGGATCTACCTCAGTCATTATCTCCATCACAGTACCAGAATCTACCTCAGTCATTATCTCAGCACAATACCAGGATCTACCTCAGTCATTATCTCAGCACAATACCAGGATCTACCTAGTCATTATCTCAGCACAATACCAGGATCTACCTCAGTCATTATCTCAGCACAATACCAGGATCTACCTCAGTCATTATCTCCAGTACAATACCAGGATCTACCTCAGTCATTATCTCCAGCACAATACCAGGATCTACCTCAGTCATTATCTCCAGCACAATACCAGGATCTACCTCAGTCATTATCTCAGCACAATACCAGGATCTACCTCAGTCATTATCTCAGCACAATACCAGGATCTACCTCAGTCATTATCTCAGCACAATACCAGGATCTACTTCAGTCATTATCTCAGCACAATATCAGGATCTACCTCAGTCATTATCTCAGCACAATATCAGGATCTACCTCAGTAATTATCTCAGCACAATACCAGGATCTACCTCAGTCATTATCTCAGCACAATACCAGGATCTACCTCAGTCATTATCTCAGCACAATACCAGAATCTACCTCAGTCATTATCTCCAGCACAATACCAGGATCTACCTCAGTCATTATCTCCAGCACAATACCAGGATCTACCTCAGTCATTATCTCAGCACAATACCAGGATCTACCTCAGTCATTATCTCAGCACAATACGAGGATCTACCTCAGTCATTATCTCAGCACAATACCAGGATCGACCTAGTCATTATCTCCAGCACAATACCAGGATCTACCTCAGTCATTATCTCAGCACAATACCAGGATCTACCTCAGTCATTATCTCAGCACAATATCAGGATCTACCTCAGTAATTATCTCAGTACAATACCAGGATCTACCTAGTCATTATCTCAGCACAATACCAGGATCTACGTAGTCATTATCTCCAGCACAATACCAGGATCTACCTCAGTAATTATCTCAGCCGAATACCAGGATCTACCTCAGTCATGATCTCAGCACAATACCAGGATCTACCTCAGTCATTATCTCAGCACAATACCAGGATCTACCTCAGTCATTATCTCCAGCACAATACCAGGATCTACCTCAGTCATTATCTCCAGCACAATACCAGGATCTACCTCAGTCATTATCTCAGCACAATACCAGGATCTACCTCAGTCATTATATCAGCACAATACCAGGATCTACCTCAGTCATTATCTCAGCACAATACCAGGATCTACCTCAGTCATTATCTCAGCACAATACCAGTATCTACCTCAGTCATTATCTCAGCACAATACCAGGATCTACCTCAGTCATTATCTCAGCACAATACCAGGATCTACCTCAGTCATTATCTCAGCACAATACCAGGATCTGCCTCAGTCATTATCTCAGCACAATACCAGGATCTATCTAGTCATTATCTCAGCACAATACCAGGATCTACCTCAGTCATTATCTCCAGCACAATACCAGGATCTACCTCAGTAATTATCTCAGCACAATACCAGGATCTACCTAGTCATTATCTCAGCACAATACCAGGATCCGCCTCAGTCATTATCTAAGCACAATACCAGGATCTACCTCAGTCATTATCTCCAGCACAATACCAGGATCTACCTAGTCATTATCTCAGCACAATACCAGAATCTACCTCAGTCATTATCTCAGCACAATATCAGGATCTACCTCAGTCATTATCTCAGCACAGTACCAGGATCTACTTCAGTCATTATCTCAGCACAATACCAGAATCTACCTCAGTCATTATCTCAGCACAATACCAGGATCTACCTCAGTCATTATCTCAGCACAATACCAGGATCTACCTCAGTAATTATCTCAGCACAATACCAGGATCTACCTCAGTCATTATCTCAGCACAATACCAGGATCTACCTAGTCATTATCTCAGCACAATACCAGGATCTACCTCAGTCATTATCTCAGCACAATACCAGGATCTACCTCAGTCATTATCTCCAGTACAATACGAGGATCTACCTCAGTCATTATCTCCAGCACAATACCAGGATCTACCTCAGTCATTATCTCCAGCACAATACCAGGATCTACCTCAGTCATTATCTCAGCACAATACCAGGATCTACCTCAGTCATTATCTCAGCACAATACCAGGATCTACCTCAGTCATTATCTCAGCACAATACCAGGATCTACTTCAGTCATTATCTCAGCACAATACCAGGATCTACCTCAGTCATTATCTCAGCACAATATCAGGATCTACCTCAGTAATTATCTCAGCACAATACCAGGATCTACCTCAGTCATTATCTCAGCACAATACCAGGATCTACCTCAGTCATTATCTCAGCACAATACCAGAATCTACCTCAGTCATTATCTCCAGCACAATACCAGGATCTACCTCAGTCATTATCTCCAGCACAATACCAGGATCTACCTCAGTCATTATCTCAGCACAATACCAGGATCGACCTAGTCATTATCTCCAGCACAATACCAGGATCTACCTCAGTCATTATCTCAGCACAATACCAGGATCTACCTCAGTCATTATCTCAGCACAATATCAGGATCTACCTCAGTAATTATCTCAGTACAATACCAGGATCTACCTAGTCATTATCTCAGCACAATACCAGGATCTACGTAGTCATTATCTCCAGCACAATACCAGGATCTACCTCAGTAATTATCTCAGCCGAATACCAGGATCTACCTCAGTCATGATCTCAGCACAATACCAGGATCTACCTCAGTCATTATCTCAGCACAATACCAGGATCTAACTCAGTCATTATCTCCAGCACAATACCAGGATCTAACTCAGTCATTATCTCCAGCACAATACCAGGATCTACCTCAGTCATTATCTCAGCACAATACCAGGATCTACCTCAGTCATTATCTCAGCACAATACCAGGATCTACCTCAGTCATTATCTCAGCACAATACCAGGATCTACTTCAGTCATTATCTCAGCACAATACCAGGATCTACCTCAGTCATTATCTCAGCACAATACCAGGATCTACCTCAGTCATTATCTCAGCACAATACCAGGATCTACCTCAGTCATTATATCAGCACAATACCAGGATCTACCTCAGTCATTATCTCAGCACAATACCAGGATCTACCTCAGTCATTATCTCAGCACAATACCAGGATCTACCTCAGTCATTATCTCCAGCACAATACCAGGATCTACCTTAGTCATTATCTCAGCACAATACCAGGATCTACCTCAGTCATTATCTCAGCACAATACCAGGATCTTCCCTAGTCATTATCTCAGCACAATACCAGGATCTACCTCAGTCATTATCTCAGCACAATACCAGGATCTACCTCAGTCATTATCTCAGCACAATACCAGGATCTGCCTCAGTCATTATCTCAGCACAATACCAGGATCTATCTAGTCATTATCTCAGCACAATACCAGGCTCTACCTCAGTCATTATCTCCAGCACAATACCAGGATCTACCTCAGTAATTATCTCAGCACAATACCAGGATCTACCTAGTCATTATCTCAGCACAATACCAGGATCCGCCTCAGTCATTATCTAAGCACAATACCAGGATCTACCTCAGTCATTATCTCCAGCACAATACCAGGATCTACCTAGTCATTATCTCAGCACAATACCAGAATCTACCTCAGTCATTATCTCAGCACAATATCAGGATCTACCTCAGTCATTATCTCAGCACAGTACCAGGATCTACTTCAGTCATTATCTCAGCACAATACCAGAATCTACCTCAGTCATTATCTCAGCACAATACCAGGATCTACCTCAGTCATTATCTCAGCACAATACCAGGATCTACCTCAGTAATTATCTCAGCACAATACCAGGATCTACCTAGTCATTATCTCAGCACAATACCAGGATCTACCTCAGTCATTATCTCAGCACAATACCAGGATCTACCTCAGTCATTATCTCCAGTACAATACCAGGATCTACCTCAGTCATTATCTCCAGCACAATACCAGGATCTACCTCAGTCATTATCTCCAGCACAATACCAGGATCTACCTCAGTCATTATCTCAGCACAATACCAGGATCTACCTCAGTCATTATCTCAGCACAATACCAGGATCTACCTCAGTCATTATCTCAGCACAATACCAGGATCTACTTCAGTCATTATCTCAGCACAATACCAGGATCTACCTCAGTCATTATCTCAGCACAATATCAGGATCTACCTCAGTAATTATCTCAGCACAATACCAGGATCTACCTCAGTCATTATCTCAGCACAATACCAGGATCTACCTCAGTCATTATCTCAGCACAATACCAGAATCTACCTCCGTCATTATCTCCAGCACAATACCAGGATCTACCTCAGTCATTATCTCCAGCACAATACCAGGATCTACCTCAGTCATTATCTCAGCACAATACGAGGATCTACCTCAGTCATTATCTCAACACAATACCAGGATCGACCTAGTCATTATCTCCAGCACAATACCAGGATCTACCTCAGTCATTATCTCAGCACAATACCAGGATCTACCTCAGTCATTATCTCAGCACAATATCAGGATCTACCTCAGTAATTATCTCAGTACAATACCAGGATCTACCTAGTCATTATCTCAGCACAATACCAGGATCTACGTAGTCATTATCTCCAGCACAATACCAGGATCTACCTCAGTAATTATCTCAGCCGAATACCAGGATCTACCTCAGTCATGATCTCAGCACAATACCAGGATCTACCTCAGTCATTATCTCAGCACAATACCAGGATCTACCTCAGTCATTATCTCCAGCACAATACCAGGATCTACCTCAGTCATTATCTCCAGCACAATACCAGGATCTACCTCAGTCATTATCTCAGCACAATACCAGGATCTACCTCAGTCATTATCTCAGCACAATACCAGGATCTACCTCAGTCATTATCTCAGCACAATACCAGGATCTACCTCAGTCATTATCTCAGCACAATACCAGGATCTACTTCAGTCATTATCTCAGCACAATACCAGGATCTACCTCAGTCATTATCTCAGCACAATACCAGGATCTACCTCAGTCATTATCTCAGCACAATACCAGGATCTACCTCAGTCATTATATCAGCACAATACCAGGATCTACCTCAGTCATTATCTCAGCACAATACCAGGATCTACCTCAGTCATTATCTCAGCACAATACCAGGATCTTCCCTGGTCATTATCTCAGCACAATACCAGGATCTACCTCAGTCATTATCTCAGCACAATACCAGGATCTACCTCAGTCATTATCTCAGCACAATACCAGGATCTGCCTCAGTCATTATCTCAGCACAATACCAGGATCTATCTAGTCATTATCTCAGCACAATACCAGGATCTACCTCAGTCATTATCTCCAGCACAATACCAGGATCTACCTCAGTAATTATCTCAGCACAATACCAGGATCTACCTAGTCATTATCTCAGCACAATACCAGGATCCGCCTCAGTCATTATCTAAGCACAATACCAGGATCTACCTCAGTCATTATCTCAGCTTAATACCAGGATCTACCTCAGTCATTATCTCAGCACAATACCAGGATCTACCTCAGTCATTATCTCAGCACAATACCAGGATCTACCTCAGTCATTATCTCAGCACAATACCAGGATCTACCTCAGTCATTATCTCAGCACAATACCAGGATCTACCTCAGTCATTATCTCCAGCACAATACCAGGATCTACCTCAGTCATTATCTCAGCACAATACCAGGCTCTACCTCAGTCATTATCTCCAGCACAATACCAGGATCTACCTCAGTCATTATCTCCAGCACAATACCAGGATCTACCTCAGTCATTATCTCCAGCACAATACCAGGATCTACCTCAGTCATTATCTCCAGCACAATACCAGGATCTACCTCAGTCATTATCTCAGCACAATACCAGGCTCTACCTCAGTCATTATCTCCAGCACAATACCAGGATCTACCTCAGTCATTATCTCCAGCACAATACCAGGATCTACCTCAGTCATTATCTCCAGCACAATACCAGGATCTACCTCAGTCATTATCTCAGCACAATACCAGGATCTACCTCAGTCATTATCTCAGCACAATACCAGGGCTACATACGTGAAAACTAAACATTTTTATGTTTTGTAGAAACAAATATTACGTTTTTAAAAACAGCGATTTTGAAACTCTATGATCATTTTGGGTGTCGTGCGGAGCAGGAAAACACCCTCCACACCCTCATAGAAACGCCCCGTTTTCACACATGTACACTGGAGACGATGAAGTTGAAAAGTGGCTTCAACTCCATACACTTGAGATATAATACTAAACACTAAATACTGACAGACAAATCCCAACTTCCATTGCATTAATATTGACAGGAAACTTAGGTGGAAGTTAGGATTTACCCCTGTGACACACCGCAGTCCTAAACACTACACCAGACACTGATGGACAAACCCTAACTTATGTTAACTAGAGACTAGGTGAAAATGTGACGTTTTTTTAAATTTTACCTTTATTTTACTAGGCAAGTGAGTTAAGAACAAATTCTTGTTTTCAATGACGTCCTAGGAACAGTGGGTTAACTGCCTGTTCAGGGGCAGAACGACAGATTTGTACCTTGTCAGCTCGGGGGTTTGAACTAGCAACCTTTCGGTTACTAGTCCAACGCTCTAACCACTAGGCTACCCTGCCGCCCCATTAGGATTCAACTCTGAGACACACAACAGCGTTAAACCACAACCACAAATCTACCACACAAATGAAAGTGGCAGACGCCATCTCCATACCAACTTCATATTATGTTACGAATTAAACATTGGTTTACAGAATATGACCACATGGTTTCTCCTTTACCTCAACCTGACATCATGAATATGAACACATGGTTTCTCCTTTACCTCAACCTGACATCATGAATAATGAATATGACCACATGGTTTCCCCTTTACCTCAACCTGACATCATGAATAATGAATATGAACACATGGTTTCCCCTTTACCTCAACCTGACATCATGAATATGAACACATGGTTTCCCCTTTACCTCAACCTGACATCATGAATATGACCACATGGTTTCTCCTTTACCTCAACCTGACATCATGAATATGACCACATGGTTTCCCCTTTACCTCAACCTGACATCATGAATAATGAATATGACCACATGGTTTCCCCTTTACCTCAACCTGACATCATGAATATGACCACATGGTTTCTCCTTTACCTCAACCTGACATCATGAATAATGAATATGAACACATGGTTTCCCCTTTACCTCAACCTGACATCATGAATAATGACCACATGGTTTCCCCTTTACCTCAACCTGACATCATGAATATGACCACATGGTTTCCCCTTTACCTCAACCTGACATCATGAATAATTAATATGACCAAATGGTTTCTCCTTTACCTCAACCTGACATCATGAATATGACCACATGGTTTCCCCTTTACCTCAACCTGACACATCATGAATATGACCACATGGTTTCTCCTTTACCTCAACCTGACATCATGAATATGACCACATGGTTTCTCCTTTACCTCAACCTGACATCATGAATATGACCACATGGTTTCTCCTTTACCTCAACCTGACATCATGAATATGACCACATGGTTTCCCCTTTACCTCAACCTGACACATCATGAATATGACCACATGGTTTCTCCTTTACCTCAACCTGACACATCATGAATATGACCACATGGTTTCCCCTTTACCTCAACCTGACATCATGAATATGACCACATGGTTTCTCCTTTACCTCAACCTGACATCATGAATAATGAATATGACCACATGGTTTCCCCTTTACCTCAACCTGACATCATGAATAATGAATATGACCACATGGTTTCCCCTTTACCTCAACCTGACATCATGAATAATGAATATGACCACATGGTTTCCCCTTTACCTCAACCTGACATCATGAATAATGAATATGACCACATGGTTTCCCCTTTACCTCAACCTGACATCATGAATAATGAATATGACCACATGGTTTCCCCTTTACCACAACCTGACATCATGAATAATGAATATGACCACATGGTTTCCCCTTTACCTCAACCTGACATCATGAATATGACCACATGGTTTCCCCTTTACCTCAACCTGACATCATGAATAATGAATATGACCACATGGTTTCCCCTTTACCACAACCTGACATCATGAATAATGAATATGACCACATGGTTTCCCCTTTACCTCAACCTGACATCATGAATAATGAATATGACCACATGGTTTCCCCTTTACCTCAACCTGACATCATGAATAATGAATATGACCACATGGTTTCCCCTTTACCTCAACCTGACATCATGAATAATGAATATGACCACATGGTTTCCCCTTTACCTCAACCTGACATCATGAATATGACCACATGGTTTCCCCTTTACCTCAACCTGACATCATGAATATGACCACATGGTTTCCCCTTTACCTCAACCTGACATCATGAATAATGAATATGAACACATGGTTTCCCCTTTACCTCAACCTGACATCATGAATAATGACCACATGGTTTCCCCTTTACCTCAACCTGACATCATGAATAATGAATATGACCACATGGTTTCCCCTTTACCTCAACCTGACATCATGAATAATGAATATGACCACATGGTTTCCCCTTTACCTCAACCTGACATCATGAATATGACCACATGGTTTCCCCTTTACCTCAACCTGACATCATGAATATGACCACATGGTTTCCCCTTTACCTCAACCTGACATCATGAATATGACCACATGGTTTCCCCTTTACCTCAACCTGACATCATGAATATGACCACATGGTTTCCCCTTTACCTCAACCTGACATCATGAATAATGAATATGAACACATGGTTTCCCCTTTACCTCAACCTGACATCATGAATAATGAATATGAACACATGGTTTCCCCTTTACCTCAACCTGACATCATGAATAATGAATATGAACACATGGTTTCCCCTTTACCTCAACCTGACATCATGAATATGACCACATGGTTTCTCCTTTACCTCAACCTGACATCATGAATATGACCACATGGTTTCCCCTTTACCTCAACCTGACATCATGAATATGACCACATGGTTTCCCCTTTACCTCAACCTGACATCATGAATATGACCACATGGTTTCCCCTTTACCTCAACCTGACATCATGAATAATGACCACATGGTTTCTCCTTTACCTCAACCTGACATCATGAATAATGAATATGACCACATGGTTTCCCCTTTACCTCAACCTGACATCATGAATATGACCACATGGTTTCCCCTTTACCTCAACCTGACATCATGAATATGACCACATGGTTTCCCCTTTACCTCAACCTGACATCATGAATATGACCACATGGTTTCCCCTTTACCTCAACCTGACATCATGAATATGAACACATGGTTTCCCCTTTACCTCAACCTGACATCATGAATATGACCACATGGTTTCCCCTTTACCTCAACCTGACATCATGAATATGACCACATGGTTTCCCCTTTACCTCAACCTGACATCATGAATAATGAATATGACCACATGGTTTCCCCTTTACCTCAACCTGACATCATGAATATGAACACATGGTTTCCCCTTTACCTCAACCTGACATCATGAATATGACCACATGGTTTCCCCTTTACCTCAACCTGACATCATGAATATGAACACATGGTTTCTCCTTTACCTCAACCTGACATCATGAATATGACCACATGGTTTCCCCTTTACCTCAACCTGACATCATGAATAATGAATATGACCACATGGTTTCCCCTTTACCTCAACCTGACATCATGAATATGACCACATGGTTTCTCCTTTACCTCAACCTGACATCATGAATATGAACACATGGTTTCCCCTTTACCTCAACCTGACACATCATGACTGCATAAAACATATATGGGGAAATCTTCTCCCTGCTTTCTTATAGCTCTTATAGCTTATGTTCAGAAATCTCCCTGCTTTCTTTTAGCACCCAGTACTCAGAAATGTTTCAATAGTTGTTTGTGAAATAGTCACTATATAAGTGAAAACCTTTCTTGTGTGTGTGTCTGTGTGTGTGTGTGTCTGTGTGTGTGTGTGTGTGTGTGTGTCTGTGTGTGTGTGTGTGTGTCTCTCTGCGTGTGTGTGTTATATAAAACACGGAGCATAGCGCTCCAAGTCCAGATGGTGTTGTTCCCATATGGCAGCACACTGAGCTGCGTGTGTTGGTCATAACTCGGTCAGTGCATCAGATTATCACAGCTACCTCGCTTAACTGACAGAGGAGGAGCCCAGAACTGCAGGGTACAGGAGACTACAAAGCTACCTCGCTCAGTTAACTGACAGAGGAGGAGCCCGGAACTGCAGGGTACAGGAGGAACTGGGAAATTAAATTAAACACTGTTTGAGGAACAGCTGCATACTCTATAGAGGTGAATTCTGTTACATTTAGACTAAATGTAGTGCACTATACAGGACCCATAGAGCTCTGATTAAAAGTAGTGCACTATACAGGACCCATAGGGATCTGGTTAAATGTAGTGCACTATACAGGACCCATAGGGCTCTGATTAAAAGTAGTGCACTATACAGGACCCATAGGGATCTGGTTAAATGTAGTGCACTATACAGGACCCATAGGGATCTGGTTAAATGTAGTGCACTATACAGGACCCATAGAGCTCTGATTAAAAGTAGTGCACTATACAGGACCCATAGGGATCTGGTTAAATGTAGTGCACTATACAGGACCCATAGAGCTCTGATTAAAAGTAGTGCACTATACAGGACCCATAGGGATCTGGTTAAATGTAGTGCACTATACAGGACCCATAGGGCTCTGGTTAAATGTAGTGCACTATAGAGGACCCATAGGGATCTGGTTAAATGTAGTGCACTATACAGGACCCATAGGGATCTGGTTAAATGTAGTGCACTATACAGGACCCATAGGGATCTGGTTAAATGTAGTGCACTATACAGGACCCATAGGACTCTGGTTAAATGTAGTGCACTATACAGGACCCATAGGACTCTGGTTAAATGTAGTGCACTATACAGGACCCATAGGACTCTGGTTAAATTTAGTGCACTATACAGGACCCATAGGGCTCTGGTTAAATGTAGTGCACTATACAGGACCCATAGGGATCTGGTTAAATGTAGTGCACTATACAGGACCCATAGGGATCTGGTTAAATGTAGTGCACTATATAAGACCCATAGGACTCTGATTAAATGTAGTGCACTATACAGGACCCTTTGGGATCTGGTTAAATGTAGTGCACTATATAGGACCCATAGGGCTCTGATTAAATGTAGTGCACTATGCAGGGAATAGGTAGTCATATAAGACGCCCTTAGCCTATTTGAAGGGTGGCTGGCGTGGCCAACCCTCTACTAATACAGTATAATATGATGCTTACGCTTTGAGGACCTGTCCAATCTCGTACTTGTCGGTGACATCAGAGATGTCGTCTAAGTTCCGCCCATCTCGCAGGGCAAGGCACCCAAATGGCATGGCGGCATCCACCTATCAGAGACAAACATTGCATTGTCAATCAACACATATACCAATAAAGAACAAGCATTGCAGTGTCAATCAACTCCTTTAAAAGAGACAGTGAGTAAAGTTAAAGTTCAGACAGTGTTTCTGATAGAAATGCCCTTTATAAAACTGACACACAGCAAGTGAGTCATGTATTTTCTGTAGGATACGTTGTGCACACTGAGACCCAACCAATCTCTCTGTCCAAGAGGTTGAAGTCCCCAAACCCAACCAATCTCTCTGTCCAAGAGGTTGAAGTCCCCAAACCCAACCAATCTCTCTGTCCAAGAGGTTGAAGTCCCCAAACCCAACCAATCTCTCTGTCCAAGAGGTTGAAGTCCCCAAACCCAACCAATCTCTCTGTCCAAGAGGTTGAAGTCCCC
Source organism: Oncorhynchus masou masou (assembly GCF_036934945.1). NCBI lineage: Eukaryota > Metazoa > Chordata > Actinopteri > Salmoniformes > Salmonidae > Oncorhynchus > Oncorhynchus masou. The sequence continues at coordinate 1,678,903 of NC_088244.1, read as the reverse complement.
AAACCCAACCAATCTCTCTATCCAAGAAGTTGAAGTCCCCAAACCCAACCAATCTCTCTGTCCAAGAGGTTGAAGTCCCCAAACCCAACCAATCTCTCTGTCCAAGAGGTTGAAGTACCCGAACCCAACCAATCTCTCTATCCAAGAGGTTGAAGTCCACGAACCCAACCAATCTCTCTATCCAAGAGGTTGAAGTCCATGAACCCAACCAATCTCTCTATCCAAGAGGTTGAAGTCCACGAACCCAAACAATCTCTCTATCCAAGAGGTTGAAGTACCCGAACCCAACCAATCTCTTTATCCAAGAGGTTGAAGTCCCTGAACCCAACCAATCTCTCTATCCAGGAGGTTGAAGTCCCCAAACCCAACTAATCTCTCTATCCAGGGGGTTGAAGTCCCCAAACCCAACCAATCTCTCTATCCAGGAGGTTGAAGTCCCCATATTGAAAAGAAACCAGCTGTGACATCATCACCCAAAGGACTCTGCCCACCCATAGAATTAGAATTCTACTTCTATCAAAGATTCTAATTAATTCTAATTCTATTTCTATCAATGATTCTAATTCATTCTAATTCTATCTAGGATTCTAATCCATTCTAATTCTACTGACCCTCCATCTTGGGATCATGTCAGTAAGCCCCTGGTCTTATAGGTTAGAAAGTCTCTATCCTAACCCCAGCCTCCATCTTGGGATCACGTCAGTAAGCCCCTGGTCTTATAGGTTAGAAAGTTTCTATCCTAACCCCAGCCTCCATCTTAGGATCACGTCAGTAAGCCCCTGGTCTTATAGGTTAGAAAGGCTCTATCCTAACCCCAGCCTCCATCTTAGGATCACGTCAGTAAGCCCCTGGTCTTATAGGTTAGAAAGTCTCTATCCTAACCCCAGCCTCCATCTTAGGATCACGTCAGTAAGCCCCTGGTCTTATAGGTTAGAAAGTCTCTATCCTAACCCCAGCCTCCATCTTGGGATCACGTCAGTAAGCCCCTGGTCTTATAGGTTAGAAAGTCTCTATCCTAACCCCAGCCTCCATCTTGGGATCACGTCAGTAAGCCCCTGGTCTTATAGGTTAGAAAGTTTCTATCCTAACCCCAGCCTCCATCTTAGGATCACGTCAGTAAGCCCCTGGTCTTATAGGTTAGAAAGTCTCTATCCTAACCCCAGCCTCCATCTTGGGATCACGTCAGTAAGCCCCTGGTCTTATAGGTTAGAAAGTCTCTATCCTAACCCCAGCCTCCATCTTGGGATCACGTCAGTAAGCCCCTGGTCTTATAGGTTAGAAAGTTTCTATCCTAACCCCAGCCTCCATCTTAGGATCACGTCAGTAAGCCCCTGGTCTTATAGGTTAGAAAGGCTCTATCCTAACCCCAGCCTCCATCTTAGGATCACGTCAGTAAGCCCCTGGTCTTATAGGTTAGAAAGTCTCTATCCTAACCCCAGCCTCCATCTTGGGATCACGTCAGTAAGCCCCTGGTCTTATAGGTTAGAAAGTCTCTATCCTAACCCCAGCCTCCATCTTAGGATCACGTCAGTAAGCCCCTGGTCTTATAGGTTAGAAAGTCTCTATCCTAACCCCAGCCTCCATCTTGGGATCACGTCAGTAAGCCCCTGGTCTTATAGGTTAGAAAGTCTCTATCCTAACCCCAGCCTCCATCTTGGGATCACGTCAGTAAAGCCCCTGGTCTTATAGGTTAGAAAGGCTCTATCCTAACCCCAGCCTCCATCTTGGGATCACGTCAGTAAGCCCCTGGTCTTATAGGTTAGAAAGTCTCTATCCTAACCCCAGCCTCCATCTTGGGATCACGTCAGTAAGCCCCTGGTCTTATAGGTTAGAAAGTCTCTATCCTAACCCCAGCCTCCATCTTGGGATCACGTCAGTAAGCCCCTGGTCTTATAGGTTAGAAAGTCTCTATCCTAACCCCAGCCTCCATCTTGGGATCACGTCAGTAAAGCCCCTGGTCTTATAGGTTAGAAAGGCTCTATCCTAACCCCAGCCTCCATCTTGGGATCATGTCAGTAAAGCCCCTGGTCTTATAGGTTAGAAAGTCTCTATCCTAACCCCAGCCTCCATCTTGGGATCATGTCAGTAAGCCCCTGGTCTTATAGGTTAGAAAGTCTTGATCCTAAATCTCATCTCCTCTGACACCACTGATCAGTTTCCCTTCGTCCAATACGAACCTAAACCATGAGGACATTAAAAGTCTAAATTGATATTAGATAATTATCTAGGCCAGGGAAACTTCCTTCCAGTGTAGTGTCAGGGACACAATTCTCATTGGATAACTTCCTCCCAGTCAGTCAGGGACACAGCTCTCATTGGATAACTTCCTCCCAGTCAGTCAGGGACACAATTCTCATTGGATAACTTCCTCCCAGTCAGTCAGTGACACAGATCTCATTGGATAACTTCCTCCCAGTCAGTCAGGGACACAGCTCTCATTGGATAACTTCCTCCCAGTCAGTCAGTGACACAGCTCTCATTGGATAACTTCCTCCCAGTCAGTCAGGGACACAGCTCTCATTGGATAACTTCCTCCCAGTCAGTCAGTGACACAGCTCTCATTGGATAACTTCCTCCCAGTCAGTCAGGGACACAGCTCTCATTGGATAACTTCCTCCCAGTCAGTCAGTGACACAGCTCTCATTGGATAACTTCCTCCCAGTCAGTCAGTGACACAGCTCTCATTGGATAACTTCCTCCCAGTCAGTCAGTGACACAGCTCTCATTGGATAACTTCCTCCCAGTCAGTCAGTGACACAGCTCTCATTGGATAAAATCCTCCCAGTCAGTCAGGGACACAGCTCTCATTGGATAAAGCCCATTAAATGTAATGGCAAAATGTAGATTTCCGCCTAAATAGACAAACCCAAAAGTAACTGCTTTTACATGATTCTGACATGCAAAACCGTTGAAAACATTTGAAAAGAAGACATCTGGGAGATGATGAGGAAATGGACTAGACAAATAGGAGTTACATAGTTCAGAATACACAATATCAAGTAGTTTTATTTTGAAATGCATCTTTCATTGACAAGCTATAAGGGAATTATTGATGCCCAGAGCTGGCAAAACATCAGATGGCTTCCACAACATGTGAACAATATCAGGGGAAATAAATGGGATTGTTAGACCTAACAAATAGAAATGGGCAGATGGTTTAGTAAGTGGTGTCAGGTGTGGCCTCAAAATGTTTCCAAGTGTCCCTAAACCTCTCCAAAGTGGCATATGTCTGTAAATTAGATCATCGTGTGATGGTTGTGAGGTTGCTTTGGGGCCCCAAATTCAGCCACTTCCAACACTAGTTGCTGTCAGAAGGCCAACTGGGGTTTATCCTTTTGCTTTTGCCATCTACTTGTGGAGAAAGAAAGCATTTACGAGCAGTGTCCACCAAGTGGTTAAAACAAGTCTTATACCACTTCCTGGTCTGGTGGAGGACCTGGCCTATCAGAGCATCAGATGGCTTCTGGTGGCATCTGGTTTTCTGAGCTGGTCGTGGGTGCACCTCAGCCACGCTCAAGGTCCTAAACAATATCAGAAGCGCCATCGATAAGAGACATTATTGTGCAGCTGTATTCATCAACCTCGCCAAGGCTTTCGACTCTGTCAATCACCGCATTCTTATTGGCAGACTCAACAGCCTTGGTTTCTCAAATGATTGCCTCGCCTGGTATACCAACTACTTCTCTGATAGAGTTCAGTGTGTCAAATCGGAGGGCCTGTTGTCCGGACCTCTGGCAGTCTATGGGGGTGCCACAGGGTTAAATTCTCGGGCCAACTCTCTTCTCTGTATACATCAATGATGTCGCTCTTGCTGCTGGTGATTCTCTGATCCACCTCTACGCAGACGACACCATTCTGTATACATCTGGCCCTTCTTTGGACACAGTGTTAACTAACCTCCAGATGAGCTTCAATGCCACACAACACTCCTTCCGTGGCCTCTAACTGCTCTTAAATGCATGCTATTCAACCGATCGCTGCCCTGCTAGGGAAGTTGTTATGCTTCAAGGTCCTTGAGGCCCTTAGGTGTGGAGACTCCATCTAGCCGTGGTTTGTTGTGATCACTGCTTTAACTCCTGGATAATCTGACCAATAATGTGTGGCTGAATCTATCCGTTGGGTTATATAGCATGAACAATAAAGACACTCACACACAAGGAGAAGGTAGATGTCAGCGATAGAGAAAGACTCACCGGGCAAATAAGTCAATTCAATGTCTATTCCACATTGGTTTAACCGAAAGTACATGGCAACAACGTTGAATCAACCAGTGTTAGCCCAGTGAGGAGAGGGTTGAGATTTAGGGGCGAGGCATCAGAGGAGCATATAATCCCACCGCTGGCCCTAATCTCTCATCTCTTTCCCTAATCCAGATTGCTGGTGCTAGGATGGAGGGATTGAGGGATGTATGTGAGTGTGTGTGTGAGAGAGTGTATGTGTGTGAGAGAGAGTGTGCATGTGAGAGAGTGTGTGTGTGTGTGTGTGTGGTGTGTGTGTGTGTGTGTGTAAGAGGATGTGTGTGTGTGAGAGGGTGTGTGTATGTGAGAGATAGTTTTGTGTGGATGTGTGTGTGTGTGTGTGTGTAAGAGGATGCGTGTGTGAGAGGGTGTGTGTGAGAGAGTGTATGTGTGAGAGAGAGTGTGCGTGTGTGTGAGAGAGAGTGTGTGTGTTTGTGTGTAGGGGGGAGGGGGTGATGGCCTACTGAAACCTACATTTCAGACTATTACGTCGGTCATGGTGTGGACATCAGCCAGAATATAGTAATCCTAGCAGATGAGATTGGGGTAGTGTGTGTGTGTGTGTGTGTGTGTGTGTGTGTGTGTGTGTGTGTGTGTGTGTGTGTGTGTGTGTGTGTGTGTGTATTACTATCCTCCTGGGTACCTGAAATTCCCCAAAGTCCCTACAAGGAGAGTTAAACAATGAAAATTCTCCCTCGTGGTGACATTTCTCACATCCCCACAATGACAAAGGCTATATTAAGATTAGGAGTTAGGTTTAGGGTTAAAGGTTACAATTATGGTTAGGGGTTAGGTTTAGAGTTAGGGGTTAGGTTTAGAGTTAGGGGTTAGGTTTAGAGTTAGGGTTAGGGGTTAGGTTTAGAGTTAGGGGTTAGGTTTAGAGTTAGGGGTTAGGTTAGGGGTAAGGTTTTAGAGTTAGGGTTAGGGGTTAGGGTTTAGGGTTAGGGGTTAGGTTTCGAGTTAGGGTTAGGGGTTAGGTTTAGAGTTAGGGTTAGGTTTAGGGTTAGGGGTTAGGTTTCGAGTTAGGGTTAGGGGTTAGGTTAAGAGTTAGGGTTAGGGGTTAGGTTTAGAGTTAGGGGTTAGGGTTAGGGGTTAGGGTTTAGAGTTAGGGTTAGGGTCTAGAGTTAGGGTTAGGGGTTAGGTTTAGAGTTAGGGGTTAGGTTTAGAGTTAGGGTTAGGTTTAGAGTTAGGGTTAGGTTTAGAGTTAGGGGTTAGGGTTTAGAGTTAGGGTTAGTTGTTAGGGTTTAGAGTTAGGGTTAGGGGTTAGGTTTAGAGTTAGGGTTAGGGGTTAGGTTTAGAGTTAGGGTTAGGGGTTAGGTTTAGAGTTAGGGGTTAGGGTTTAGAGTTAGGAGTTAGGTTTAGAGTTAGGGGTTAGGTTTGGAGTTAGGGGTTAGGTTTAGAGTTAGTGTTAGGGGTTAGGTTTAGAGTTAGGGTTAGGGGTTAGGTTTAGAGTTAGGGGTTAGGGTTTAGAGTTAGGAGTTAGGTTTAGAGTTAGGGGTTATGTTTAGAGTTAGGGGTTAGGTTTAGAGTTAGAGGTTAGATTTAGAGTTAGGGGTTAGATTTAGAGTTAGGGGTTAGGTTTAGAGTTAGGGGTTAGGGTTTAGAGTTAGAGTTAGGGGTTGTTTAGAGTTAGGGGTTAGGTTTCGAGTTAGGGTTAGGGGTTAGGTTTAGAGTTAGGGTTAAGGGTTAGGTTTAGAGTTAGGGTTAGGTTTAGAGTTAGGGTTAGGTTTAGAGTTCGGGGTTAGGGTTTAGAGTTAGGGTTAGTTGTTAGGGTTTAGAGTTAGGGTTAGGGGTTAGGTTTAGAGTTAGGGGTTAGGTTTAGAGTTAGTGTTAGGGGTTATGTTTAGAGTTAGGGTTAGGGGTTAGGTTTAGAGTTAGGGGTTAGGGTTTAGAGTTAGGAGTTAGGTTTAGAGTTAGGGGTTATGTTTAGAGTTAGGGGTTAGGTTTAGAGTTAGAGGTTAGATTTAGAGTTAGGGGTTAGATTTAGAGTTAGGGGTTAGGTTTAGAGTTAGGGGTTAGGGTTTAGAGTTAGGGTTAGGGGTTGTTTAGAGTTAGGGTTAGGGGTTAGGTTTAGAGTTAGGGTTAGGGGTTAGGTTTAGAGTTAGGGTTAGGGGTTAGGTTTAGAGTTAGGCTTAGGGGTTAGGTTTAGAGTTAGGGCTTAGGTTTAGAGTTAGGGTTAGGTTTAGAGTTAGGGGTTAGGTTTAGAGTTAGGGTTAGTTGTTAGGGTTTAGAGTTAGGGTTAGGGGTTAGGTTTAGAGTTAGGGTTAGGGGTTAGGTTTAGAGTTAGGGTTAGGGGTTTGGTTTAGAGTTGGGGTTAGGTTTAGAGTTAGGGGTTAGGGTTTAGAGTTAGGAGTTAGGTTTAGTGTTAGGGGTTAGGTTTAGAGTTAGGGGTTATGTTTAGAGTTAGGGGTTAGGTTTAGAGTTAGGGGTTAGGTTTAGTGTTAGGGGTTAGGTTTAGAGTTAGGGGTTAGGGTTTAGAGTTAGGGGTTAAGTTTAGAGTTAGGGGTTAGTTTTAGAGTTAGGGTTAGGGGTTAGGTTTAGAGTTAGGGTTAGGGGTTAGGTTTAGAGTTAGGGGTTAGGTTTAGAGTTAGGGGTTAGGGTTTAGAGTTAGGAGTTAGGTTTAGAGTTAGGGATTATGTTTAGAGTTAGGGGTTAGGTTTAGAGTTAGGGGTTAGGGTTTAGAGTTAGGGGTTAGTTTTAGAGTTAGGGTTAGGGGTTAGGTTTAGAGTTAGTGTTAGGGGTTTGGTTTAGAGTTAGGGTTAGGGGTTAGGTTTAGAGTTAGGGGTTAGGGTTTAGAGTTAGGAGTTAGGTTTAGAGTTAGGGGTTATGTTTAGAGTTAGGGGTTAGGTTTAGAGTTAGGGGTTAGGTTTAGAGTTAGGTGTTAGTTTTAGAGTTAGGGGTTAGGGGTTAACTTTAGAGTTAGGGGTTAGGTTTAGAGTTAGGGGTTAGGTTTAGAGTTAGGGGTTAGGTTTAGAGTTAGGGTTAGGGGTTAGGTTTAGAGTTAGGGGTTAGGTTTAGAGTTAGGGGTTATGTTTAGAGTTAGGGTTAGGGGTTAGGTTTAGAGTTAGGGGTTAGGTTTAGAGTTAGGGGTTATGTTTAGAGTTAGGTGTTATGTTTAGAGTTAGGGTTAGGGGTTAGGATTAGAGTTAGGGTTAGGGGTTAGGTTTAGAGTTAGGGTTAGGGGTTAGGTTTAGAGTTAGGGGTTAGGTTTAGTGTTAGGGGTTAGGGTTTAAAGTTAGGAGTTAGGTTTAGAGTTAGGGGTTATGTTTAGAGTTAGGGGTTAGGTTTAGAGTTAGGGGTTAGGTTTAGAGTTAGGGGTTAGGTTTAGAGTTAGGGTTAGGGTTAGGGTTAGGTTTAGAGTTAGGGTTAGGGTTTAGAGTTAGGAGTTAGGTTTAGAGTTAGGGGTTATGTTTAGAGTTAGGGGTTAGGTTTAGAGTTAGGGGTTAGGTTTAGAGTTAGGTGTTAGGTTTAGTGTTAGGGGTTAGGTTTAGAGTTAGGGGTTAGGGTTTAGAGTTAGGGTTAGGGGTTAAGTTTAGAGTTAGGGGTTAGTTTTAGAGTTAGGGTTAGGGGTTAGGTTTAGAGTTAGGGTTAGGGGTTAGGTTTAGAGTTAGGGGTTAGGTTTAGAGTTAGTGTTAGGGGTTTGGTTTAGAGTTAGGGTTAGGGGTTAGGTTTAGAGTTAGGGGTTAGGGTTTAGAGTTAGGAGTTAGGTTTAGAGTTAGGGATTATGTTTAGAGTTAGGGGTTAGGTTTAGAGTTAGGGGTTAGGGTTTAGAGTTAGGGGTTAGTTTTAGAGTTAGGGTTAGGGGTTAGGTTTAGAGTTAGTGTTAGGGGTTTGGTTTAGAGTTAGGGTTAGGGGTTAGGTTTAGAGTTAGGGGTTAGGGTTTAGAGTTAGGAGTTAGGTTTAGAGTTAGGTGTTAGTTTTAGAGTTAGGGGTTAGGGGTTAACTTTAGAGTTAGGGGTTAGGTTTAGAGTTAGGGGTTAGGTTTAGAGTTAGGGGTTAGGTTTAGAGTTAGGGTTAGGGGTTAGGTTTAGAGTTAGGGGTTAGGTTTAGAGTTAGGGGTTATGTTTAGAGTTAGGGTTAGGGGTTAGGTTTAGAGTTAGGGGTTAGGTTTAGAGTTAGGGGTTATGTTTAGAGTTAGGTGTTATGTTTAGAGTTAGGGTTAGGGGTTAGGATTAGAGTTAGGGTTAGGGGTTAGGTTTAGAGTTAGGGTTAGGGGTTAGGTTTAGAGTTAGGGGTTAGGTTTAGTGTTAGGGGTTAGGGTTTAAAGTTAGGAGTTAGGTTTAGAGTTAGGGGTTATGTTTAGAGTTAGGGGTTAGGTTTAGAGTTAGGGGTTAGGTTTAGAGTTAGGGGTTAGGTTTAGAGTTAGGGTTAGGGTTAGGGTTAGGTTTAGAGTTAGGGTTAGGGTTTAGAGTTAGGAGTTAGGTTTAGAGTTAGGGGTTATGTTTAGAGTTAGGGGTTAGGTTTAGAGTTAGGGGTTAGGTTTAGAGTTAGGTGTTAGGTTTAGAGTTAGGGGTTAACTTTAGAGTTAGGGGTTAGGTTTAGAGTTAGGGGTTAGGTTTAGAGTTAGGGGTTAGGTTTAGAGTTAGGGGTTAGGTTTAGAGTTAGGGTTAGGGGTTAGGTTTAGAGTTAGGGGTTAGGTTTAGAGTTAGGGGTTATGTTTAGAGTTAGGGGTTATGTTTAGAGTTAGGGTTAGGGGTTAGGTTTAGAGTTAGGGTTAGGGGTCAGGTTTAGAGTTAGGGTTAGGGGTTAGGTTTAGAGTTAGGGGTTAGGGTTTAGAGTTAGGAGTTAGGTTTAGAGTTAGGGGTTATGTTTAGAGTTAGGGGTTAGGTTTAGAGTTAGAGGTTAGATTTAGAGTTAGGGGTTAGGTTTAGAGTTAGGGGTTAGGTTTAGAGTTAGGGGTTAGGTTTAGAGTTAGGGGTTAGGTTTAGAGTTAGGGTTAGGGGTTAGGTTTAGAGTTAGGGGTTAGGTTTAGAGTTAGGGGTTATGTTTAGAGTTAGGGGTTAGGGTTTAGAGTTAGGGTTAGGGGTTGTTTAGAGTTAGGGTTAGGGGTTAGGTTTAGAGTTAGGGTTAGGGGGTTAGGTTTAGAGTTAGGGTTAGGGGTTAGGTTTAGAGTTAGGGTTAGGGGTTAGGTTTAGAGTTAGGGCTTAGGTTTAGAGTTAGGGTTAGGTTTAGAGTTAGGGGTTAGGTTTAGTGTTAGGGTTAGTTGTTAGGGTTTAGAGTTAGGGTTAGGGGTTAGGTTTAGAGTTAGGGTTAGGGGTTAGGTTTAGAGTTAGGGTTAGGGGTTTGGTTTAGAGTTAGGGTTAGGGGTTAGGTTTAGAGTTAGGGGTTAGGGTTTAGAGTTCGGAGTTAGGTTTAGAGTTAGGGGTTATGTTTAGAGTTAGGGGTTAGGTTTAGAGTTAGGGGTTAGGTTTAGTGTTAGGGGTTAGGTTTAGAGTTAGGGCTTAGGGTTTAGAGTTAAGGTTAGGGGTTAAGTTTAGAGTTAGGGGTTAGTTTTAGAGTTAGGGTTAGGGGTTAGGTTCAGAGTTAGGGTTAGGGTAAGGTTTAGAGTTAGGGGTTAGGTTTAGAGTTAGTGTTAGGGGTTTGGATTAGAGTTAGGGTTAGGGGTTAGGTTTAGAGTTAGGGGTTAGGGTTTAGAGTTAGGAGTTAGGTTTAGAGTTAGGGGTTATGTTTAGAGTTAGGGGTTAGGTTTTGTGTTAGGGGTTAGGTTTAGAGTTAGGGGTTAGGTTTAGAGTTTGGGGTTAGGGTTTAGAGTTAAGGGTTAGGGATTAAGTTTAGAGTTAGGGGTTAGGTTTAGAGTTAGGGGTTAGGGTTTAGAGTTAGGGTTAGGGGTTAGGTTTAGAATTAGGGGTTAGGTCTAGAGTTAGGGTTAGGGGTTAGGTTTAGAGTTAGGGGTTAGGTTTAGAGTTAGGGGTTATGTTTAGAGTTAGGGGTTATGTTTAGAGTTAGGGTTAGGGGTTAGGTTTAGAGTTAGGGTTAGGGGTTAGGTTTAGAGTTAGGGTTAGGGGTTAGGTTTAGAGTTAGGGGTTAGGTTTAGTGTTAGGGGTTAGGGTTTAAAGTTAGGAGTTAGGTTTAGAGTTAGGGGTTATGTTTAGAGTTAGGGGTTAGGTTTAGAGTTAGGGGTTAGGTTTAAAGTTAGGGGTTAGGTTTAGAGTTAGGGTTAGGGGTTAGGTTTAGAGTTAGGGTTTAGAGTTAGGAGTTAGGTTTAGAGTTAGGGGTAGGGGTTAGGTTTAGAGTTAGGGGTTAGGTTTAGAGTTAGGGGTTATGTTTAGAGTTAGGGTTAGGGGTTAGGTTTAGAGTTAGGGGTTAGGTTTAGAGTTAGGGGTTATGTTTAGAGTTAGGTGTTATGTTTAGAGTTAGGGTTAGGGGTTAGGATTAGAGTTAGGGTTAGGGGTTAGGTTTAGAGTTAGGGTTAGGGGTTAGGTTTAGAGTTAGGGGTTAGGTTTAGTGTTAGGGGTTAGGGTTTAAAGTTAGGAGTTAGGTTTAGAGTTAGGGGTTATGTTTAGAGTTAGGGGTTAGGTTTAGAGTTAGGGGTTAGGTTTAGAGTTAGGGGTTAGGTTTAGAGTTAGGGTTAGGGTTAGGGTTAGGTTTAGAGTTAGGGTTAGGGTTTAGAGTTAGGAGTTAGGTTTAGAGTTAGGGGTTATGTTTAGAGTTAGGGGTTAGGTTTAGAGTTAGGGGTTAGGTTTAGAGTTAGGTGTTAGGTTTAGAGTTAGGGGTTAACTTTAGAGTTAGGGGTTAGGTTTAGAGTTAGGGGTTAGGTTTAGAGTTAGGGGTTAGGTTTAGAGTTAGGGGTTAGGTTTAGAGTTAGGGTTAGGGGTTAGGTTTAGAGTTAGGGGTTAGGTTTAGAGTTAGGGGTTATGTTTAGAGTTAGGGGTTATGTTTAGAGTTAGGGTTAGGGGTTAGGTTTAGAGTTAGGGTTAGGGGTCAGGTTTAGAGTTAGGGTTAGGGGTTAGGTTTAGAGTTAGGGGTTAGGGTTTAGAGTTAGGAGTTAGGTTTAGAGTTAGGGGTTATGTTTAGAGTTAGGGGTTAGGTTTAGAGTTAGAGGTTAGATTTAGAGTTAGGGGTTAGGTTTAGAGTTAGGGGTTAGGTTTAGAGTTAGGGGTTAGGTTTAGAGTTAGGGGTTAGGTTTAGAGTTAGGGTTAGGGGTTAGGTTTAGAGTTAGGGGTTAGGTTTAGAGTTAGGGGTTATGTTTAGAGTTAGGGGTTAGGGTTTAGAGTTAGGGTTAGGGGTTGTTTAGAGTTAGGGTTAGGGGTTAGGTTTAGAGTTAGGGTTAGGGGTTAGGTTTAGAGTTAGGGTTAGGGGTTAGGTTTAGAGTTAGGGTTAGGGGTTAGGTTTAGAGTTAGGGCTTAGGTTTAGAGTTAGGGTTAGGTTTAGAGTTAGGGGTTAGGTTTAGTGTTAGGGTTAGTTGTTAGGGTTTAGAGTTAGGGTTAGGGGTTAGGTTTAGAGTTAGGGTTAGGGGTTAGGTTTAGAGTTAGGGTTAGGGGTTTGGTTTAGAGTTAGGGTTAGGGGTTAGGTTTAGAGTTAGGGGTTAGGGTTTAGAGTTCGGAGTTAGGTTTAGAGTTAGGGGTTATGTTTAGAGTTAGGGGTTAGGTTTAGAGTTAGGGGTTAGGTTTAGTGTTAGGGGTTAGGTTTAGAGTTAGGGCTTAGGGTTTAGAGTTAAGGTTAGGGGTTAAGTTTAGAGTTAGGGGTTAGTTTTAGAGTTAGGGTTAGGGGTTAGGTTCAGAGTTAGGGTTAGGGGTAAGGTTTAGAGTTAGGGGTTAGGTTTAGAGTTAGTGTTAGGGGTTTGGATTAGAGTTAGGGTTAGGGGTTAGGTTTAGAGTTAGGGGTTAGGGTTTAGAGTTAGGAGTTAGGTTTAGAGTTAGGGGTTATGTTTAGAGTTAGGGGTTAGGTTTTGTGTTAGGGGTTAGGTTTAGAGTTAGGGGTTAGGTTTAGAGTTTGGGGTTAGGGTTTAGAGTTAAGGGTTAGGGATTAAGTTTAGAGTTAGGGGTTAGGTTTAGAGTTAGGGGTTAGGGTTTAGAGTTAGGGTTAGGGGTTAGGTTTAGAATTAGGGGTTAGGTCTAGAGTTAGGGTTAGGGGTTAGGTTTAGAGTTAGGGGTTAGGTTTAGAGTTAGGGGTTATGTTTAGAGTTAGGGGTTATGTTTAGAGTTAGGGTTAGGGGTTAGGTTTAGAGTTAGGGTTAGGGGTTAGGTTTAGAGTTAGGGTTAGGGGTTAGGTTTAGAGTTAGGGGTTAGGTTTAGTGTTAGGGGTTAGGGTTTAAAGTTAGGAGTTAGGTTTAGAGTTAGGGGTTATGTTTAGAGTTAGGGGTTAGGTTTAGAGTTAGGGGTTAGGTTTAAAGTTAGGGGTTAGGTTTAGAGTTAGGGTTAGGGGTTAGGTTTAGAGTTAGGGTTTAGAGTTAGGAGTTAGGTTTAGAGTTAGGGGTTATGTTTAGAGTTAGGGGTTAGGTTTAGAGTTAAGGATTAGGTTTAGAGTTAGGTGTTAGGTTTAGAGTTAGGGGTTAGGGGTTAACTTTAGAGTTAGGGGTTAGGTTTAGAGTTAGGGGTTAGGTTTAGAGTTAGGGTTAGGGGTTAAGTTTAGAGTTAGGGGTTAGTTTTAGAGTTAGGGTTAGGGGTTAGGTTTAGAGTTAGGGTTAGGGGTTAGGTTTAGAGTTAGGGGTTAGGTTTAGAGTTAGTGTTAGGGGTTTGGTTTAGAGTTAGGGTTAGGGGTTAGGTTTAGAGTTAGGGGTTAGGGTTTAGAGTTAGGAGTTAGGTTTAGAGTTAGGGATTATGTTTAGAGTTAGGGGTTAGGTTTAGAGTTAGGGGTTAGGGGAGTTAGGGGGTTTTAGAGTTAGGGTTAGGGGTTAGGTTTAGAGTTAGTGTTAGGGGTTTGGTTTAGAGTTAGGGTTAGGGGTTAGGTTTAGAGTTAGGGGTTAGGGTTTAGAGTTAGGAGTTAGGTTTAGAGTTAGGGGTTATGTTTAGAGTTAGGGGTTAGGTTTAGAGTTAGGGGTTAGGTTTAGAGTTAGGTGTTAATTTTAGAGTTAGGGGTTAGGGGTTAACTTTAGAGTTAGGGGTTAGGTTTAGAGTTAGGGGTTAGGTTTAGAGTTAGGGGTTAGGTTTAGAGTTAGGGTTAGGGGTTAGGTTTAGAGTTAGGGGTTAGGTTTAGAGTTAGGGGTTATGTTTAGAGTTAGGGTTAGGGGTTAGGTTTAGAGTTAGGGGTTAGGTTTAGAGTTAGGGGTTATGTTTAGAGTTAGGTGTTATGTTTAGAGTTAGGGTTAGGGGTTAGGATTAGAGTTAGGGGTTAGGTTTAGTGTTACGGGTTAGGGTTTAAAGTTAGGAGTTAGGTTTAGAGTTAGGGGTTATGTTTAGACTTAGGGGTTAGGTTTAGAGTTAGGGGTTAGGTTTAGAGTTAGGGGTTAGGTTTAGAGTTAGGGTTAGGGTTAGGGTTAGGTTTAGAGTTAGGGTTAGGGTTTAGAGTTAGGAGTTAGGTTTAGAGTTAGGGGTTATGTTTAGAGTTAGGGGTTAGGTTTAGAGTTAGGGGTTAGGTTTAGAGTTAGGTGTTAGGTTTAGTGTTAGGGGTTAGGTTTAGAGTTAGGGGTTAGGGTTTAGAGTTAGGGTTAGGGGTTAAGTTTAGAGTTAGGGGTTAGTTTTAGAGTTAGGGTTAGGGGTTAGGTTTAGAGTTAGGGTTAGGGGTTAGGTTTAGAGTTAGTGGTTAGGTTTAGAGTTAGTGTTAGGGGTTTGGTTTAGAGTTAGGGTTAGGGGTTAGGTTTAGAGTTAGGGGTTAGGGTTTAGAGTTAGGAGTTAGGTTTAGAGTTAGGGATTATGTTTAGAGTTAGGGGTTAGGTTTAGAGTTAGGGGTTAGGGTTTAGAGTTAGGGGTTAGTTTTAGAGTTAGGGTTAGGGGTTAGGTTTAGAGTTAGTGTTAGGGGTTTGGTTTAGAGTTAGGGTTAGGGGTTAGGTTTAGAGTTAGGGGTTAGGGTTTAGAGTTAGGAGTTAGGTTTAGAGTTAGGTGTTAGTTTTAGAGTTAGGGGTTAGGGGTTAACTTTAGAGTTAGGGTTAGGTTTAGAGTTAGGGGTTAGGTTTAGAGTTAGGGGTTAGGTTTAGAGTTAGGGTTAGGGGTTAGGTTTAGAGTTAGGGGTTAGGTTTAGAGTTAGGGGTTATGTTTAGAGTTAGGGTTAGGGGTTAGGTTTAGAGTTAGGGTTAGGTTTAGAGTTAGGGGTTATGTTTAGAGTTAGGTGTTATGTTTAGAGTTAGGGTTAGGGGTTAGGATTAGAGTTAGGGTTAGGGGTTAGGTTTAGAGTTAGGGTTAGGGGTTAGGTTTAGAGTTAGGGGTTAGGTTTAGTGTTAGGGGTTAGGGTTTAAAGTTAGGAGTTAGGTTTAGAGTTAGGGGTTATGTTTAGAGTTAGGGGTTAGGTTTAGAGTTAGGGGTTAGGTTTAGAGTTAGGGGTTAGGTTTAGAGTTAGGGTTAGGGTTAGGGTTAGGTTTAGAGTTAGGGTTAGGGTTTAGAGTTAGGAGTTAGGTTTAGAGTTAGGGGTTATGTTTAGAGTTAGGGGTTAGGTTTAGAGTTAGGGGTTAGGTTTAGAGTTAGGTGTTAGGTTTAGAGTTAGGGGTTAACTTTAGAGTTAGGGGTTAGGTTTAGAGTTAGGGGTTAGGTTTAGGTTAGGGGTTAGGTTTAGAGTTAGGGGTTAGGTTTAGAGTTAGGGTTAGGGTTAGGTTTAGAGTTAGGGGTTAGGTTTAGAGTTAGGGGTTATGTTTAGGTTAGGGGTTATGTTTAGTTAGGGTTAGGGTTAGGTTTAGAGTTAGGGTTAGGGTCAGGTTTAGAGTTAGGGTTAGGGGTTAGGTTTAGAGTTAGGGGTTAGGGTTTAGAGTTAGGAGTTAGGTTTAGAGTTAGGGGTTATGTTTAGAGTTAGGGGTTAGGTTTAGAGTTAGAGGTTAGATTTAGAGTTAGGGGTTAGGTTTAGAGTTAGGGGTTAGGTTTAGAGTTAGGGGTTAGGTTTAGAGTTAGGGGTTAGGTTTAGAGTTAGGGTTAGGGGTTAGGTTTAGAGTTAGGGGTTAGGTTTAGAGTTAGGGGTTATGTTTAGAGTTAGGGGTTATGTTTAGAGTTAGGGGTTAGGGTTTAGAGTTAGGGTTAGGGGTTGTTTAGAGTTAGGGTTAGGGGTTAGGTTTAGAGTTAGGGTTAGGGGTTAGGTTTAGAGTTAGGGTTAGGGGTTAGGTTTAGAGTTAGGGTTAGGGGTTAGGTTTAGAGTTAGGGCTTAGGTTTAGAGTTAGGGTTAGGTTTAGAGTTAGGGGTTAGGTTTAGTGTTAGGGTTAGTTGTTAGGGTTTAGAGTTAGGGTTAGGGTTAGGTTTAGAGTTAGGGTTAGGGGTTAGGTTTAGAGTTAGGGTTAGGGGTTTGGTTTAGAGTTAGGGTTAGGGGTTAGGTTTAGAGTTAGGGGTTAGGGTTTAGAGTTCGGAGTTAGGTTTAGAGTTAGGGGTTATGTTTAGAGTTAGGGGTTAGGTTTAGAGTTAGGGGTTAGGTTTAGTGTTAGGGGTTAGGTTTAGAGTTAGGGCTTAGGGTTTAGAGTTAAGGTTAGGGGTTAAGTTTAGAGTTAGGGGTTAGTTTTAGAGTTAGGGTTAGGGGTTAGGTTCAGAGTTAGGGTTAGGGGTAAGGTTTAGAGTTAGGGGTTAGGTTTAGAGTTAGTGTTAGGGGTTTGGTTTAGAGTTAGGGTTAGGGGTTAGGTTTAGAGTTAGGGGTTAGGGTTTAGAGTTAGGAGTTAGGTTTAGAGTTAGGGGTTATGTTTAGAGTTAGGGGTTAGGTTTTGTGTTAGGGGTTAGGTTTAGAGTTAGGGGTTAGGTTTAGAGTTTGGGGTTAGGGTTTAGAGTTAAGGGTTAGGGATTAAGTTTAGAGTTAGGGGTTAGGTTTAGAGTTAGGGGTTAGGGTTTAGAGTTAGGGTTAGGGGTTAGGTTTAGAATTAGGGGTTAGGTCTAGAGTTAGGGTTAGGGGTTAGGTTTAGAGTTAGGGGTTAGGTTTAGAGTTAGGGGTTATGTTTAGAGTTAGGGGTTATGTTTAGAGTTAGGGTTAGGGGTTAGGTTTAGAGTTAGGGTTAGGGGTTAGGTTTAGAGTTAGGGTTAGGGGTTAGGTTTAGAGTTAGGGGTTAGGTTTAGTGTTAGGGGTTAGGGTTTAAAGTTAGGAGTTAGGTTTAGAGTTAGGGGTTATGTTTAGAGTTAGGGGTTAGGTTTAGAGTTAGGGGTTAGGTTTAAAGTTAGGGGTTAGGTTTAGAGTTAGGGTTAGGGGTTAGGTTTAGAGTTAGGGTTTAGAGTTAGGTTTAGAGTTAGGGGTTATGTTTAGAGTTAGGGGTTAGGTTTAGAGTTAGGGATTAGGTTTAGAGTTAGGTGTTAGGTTTAGAGTTAGGGGTTAGGGGTTAACTTTAGAGTTAGGGGTTAGGTTTAGAGTTAGGGGTTAGGTTTAGAGTTAGGGGTTAGGTTTAGAGTTAGGGGTTGGGTTTAGAGTTAGGGTTAGGGGTTAGGTTTAGAGTTAGGGGTTAGGTTTAGAGTTAGGGGTTATGTTTAGAGTTAGGGGTTATGTTTAGAGTTAGGGTTAGGGGTTAGGTTTAGAGTTAGGGTTAGGGGTCAGGTTTAGAGTTAGGGTTAGTGGTTAGGTTTAGAGTTAGGGGTTAGGTTAGAGTTAGGGGTTATGTTTAGAGTTAGGGGTTAGGTTTAGAGTTAGGAGTTAGGTTTAGAGTTAGGGGTTAGGTTTAGAGTTAGGGGTTAGGGTTAGGTTTAGAGTTAGGGGTTAGGTTTAGAGTTAGGGGTTAGGTTTAGGGGTTAGGTTTAGAGTTAGGGGTTAGGTTTAGAGTTAGGGGTTAGGTTTAGAGTTAGGGGTTAGGTTTAGAGTTAGGGGTTAGGGGTTTAGAGTTAGGGGTTAGGTTTAGAGTTAGGGGTTAGGTTTAGAGTTAGGGTTAGGGTTAGGGTTAGGTTTAGAGTTAGGGGTTAGGTTTAGAGTTAGGGTTAGGATTAGGGTTAGGTTTAGAGTTAGGGGTTAGGTTTAGGTTAGGGGGTTAGGGGTTAGGTTTAGAGTTAGGGGTTAGGGGTTAGGTTTAGAGTTAGGGGTTAGGTTTAGAGTTAGGGTTAGGGTTAGGTTTAGAGTTAGGGGTTAGGTTTAGAGTTAGGGGTTAGGGGTTAGGTTTAGAGTTAGGGGTTAGCTTTAGAGTTAGGGGTTAGGTTTAGAGTTAGGGGTTAGGTTTAGAGTTAGGGTTAGGTTTAGAGTTAGGGTTAGGGGTTAGGTTTAGAGTTAGGGGTTAGGTTTAGAGTTAGGGGTTAGGTTTAGAGTTAGGGGTTATGTTTAGAGTTAGGGGTTATGTTTAGAGTTAGGGGTTATGTTTAGAGTTAGGGTTAGGGGTTAGGTTTAGAGTTAGGGTTAGGGGTTAGGTTTAGAGTTAGGGTTAGGGGTTAGGTTTAGAGTTAGGGGTTAGGGTTTAGAGTTAGGAGTTAGGTTTAGAGTTAGGGGTTATGTTTAGAGTTAGGGGTTAGGTTTAGAGTTAGGGGTTAGGTTTAGAGTTAGGGGTTAGGTTTAGAGTTAGGGGTTAGGGGTTAGGTTTAGAGTTAGGGGTTAGGTTTAGAGTTAGGGGTTAGGTTTAGAGTTAGGGGTTAGGTTTAGAGTTAGGGGTTAACTTTAGAGTTAGGGGTTAGGGGTTAGGTTTAGAGTTAGGGGTTAGCTTTAGAGTTAGGGGTTAGGTTTAGAGTTAGGGGTTAGGTTTAGAGTTAGGGGTTAGGTTTAGAGTTAGGGTTAGGGGTTAGGTTTAGAGTTAGGGGTTAGGTTTAGAGTTAGGGGTTAGGTTTAGAGTTAGGGGTTATGTTTAGAGTTAGGGGTTATGTTTAGAGTTAGGGTTAGGGTTAGGTTTAGAGTTAGGGGTTAGGTTTAGAGTTAGGGTTAGGATTAGGGTTAGGTTTAGAGTTAGGGGTTAGGTTTAGAGTTAGGGGTTAGGGGTTAGGTTTAGAGTTAGGGGTTAGGGGTTAGGTTTAGAGTTAGGGGTTAGGTTTAGAGTTAGGGTTAGGGTTAGGTTTAGAGTTAGGGGTTAGGTTTAGAGTTAGGGGTTAGGGGTTAGGTTTAGAGTTAGGGGTTAGCTTTAGAGTTAGGGGTTAGGTTTAGAGTTAGGGGTTAGGTTTAGAGTTAGGGGTTAGGTTTAGAGTTAGGGTTAGGGGTTAGGTTTAGAGTTAGGGGTTATGTTTAGAGTTAGGGTTATGTTTAGAGTTAGGGGTTATGTTTAGAGTTAGGGTTAGGGGTTAGGTTTAGAGTTAGGGTTAGGGGTTAGGTTTAGAGTTAGGGTTAGGGGTTAGTTTTAGAGTTAGGGTTAGGGGTTAGGTTTAGAGTTTGGGGTTAGGTTAGAGTTAGGGGTTATGTTTAGAGTTAGGGTTAGGTTTAGAGTTAGGGGTTATGTTTAGAGTTAGGGGTTATGTTTAGAGTTAGGGGTTATGTTTAGAGTTAGGGTTAGGGTTAGGTTTAGAGTTAGGGTTAGGGGTTAGGTTTAGAGTTAGGGGTTAGGTTAGAGTTAGGGGTTAGGTTTAGAGTTAGGGTTAGGGTTAGGGTTAGGTTTAGAGTTAGGGGTTAGGTTTAGAGTTAGGGGTTAGGTTTAGAGTTAGGGGTTAGGTTTAGAGTTAGGTTTAGAGTTAGGGGTTAGGTTTAGAGTTAGGGGTTAGGGGTTAGGTTTAGAGTTAGGGTTAGGTTTAGAGTTAGGGGTTAGGTTTAGAGTTAGGGGTTAGGGGTTAGGTTTAGAGTTAGGGGTTAGCTTTAGAGTTAGGGGTTAGGTTTAGAGTTAGGGGTTAGGTTTAGAGTTAGGGGTTAGGGGTTAGGTTTAGAGTTAGGGGTTAGGGGTTAGGTTTAGAGTTAGGGTTAGGTTTAGAGTTAGGGTTAGGGTTAGGTTTAGAGTTAGGGGTTAGGTTTAGAGTTAGGGGTTAGGGGTTAGGTTTAGAGTTAGGGGTTAGCTTTAGAGTTAGGGGTTAGGTTTAGAGTTAGGGGTTAGGTTTAGAGTTAGGGGTTAGGTTTAGAGTTAGGGTTAGGGGTTAGGTTTAGAGTTAGGGGTTATGTTTAGAGTTAGGGGTTATGTTTAGAGTTAGGGGTTATGTTTAGAGTTAGGGTTAGGGGTTAGGTTTAGAGTTAGGGTTAGGGGTTAGGTTTAGAGTTAGGGTTAGGGGTTAGTTTTAGAGTTAGGGTTAGGGGTTAGGTTTAGAGTTTGGGGTTAGGTTAGAGTTAGGGGTTATGTTTAGAGTTAGGGGTTAGGTTTAGAGTTAGGGGTTATGTTTAGAGTTAGGGGTTATGTTTAGAGTTAGGGGTTATGTTTAGAGTTAGGGTTAGGGGTTAGGTTTAGAGTTAGGGTTAGGGGTTAGGTTTAGAGTTAGGGGTTAGGTTAGAGTTAGGGGTTAGGTTTAGAGTTAGGGTTAGGGTTAGGGTTAGGTTTAGAGTTAGGGGTTAGGTTTAGAGTTAGGGGTTAGGTTTAGAGTTAGGGGTTAGGTTTAGAGTTAGGTTTAGAGTTAGGGGTTAGGTTTAGAGTTAGGGGTTAGGGGTTAGGTTTAGAGTTAGGGTTAGGTTTAGAGTTAGGGGTTAGGTTTAGAGTTAGGGGTTAGGGGTTAGGTTTAGAGTTAGGGGTTAGCTTTAGAGTTAGGGGTTAGGTTTAGAGTTAGGGGTTAGGTTTAGAGTTAGGGGTTAGGTTTAGAGTTAGGGGTTAGGTTTAGAGTTAGGGGTTAGGTTTAGAGTTAGGGGTTAGGTTTAGAGTTAGGGGTTAGGTTTAGAGTTAGGGGTTAGGTTTAGAGTTAGGGGTTAGGTTTAGAGTTAGGGGTTAGGTTTAGAGTTAGGGGTTAGTTTTAGAGTTAGGGGTTAGGTTTAGAGTTAGGGGTTATGTTTAGAGTTAGGGGTTAGGTTTAGAGTTAGGGGTTAGGTTTAGAGTTAGGGGTTAGGTTTAGAGTTAGGGGTTAGGGTTTAGAGCCTTTACTCTTCTCTATTTCTACTAATGATTTGTTACTAGTCTTACGCAAAGCTAGAACGACTATGTTGATGATTCCACACTCTACACGTTGGCAGACAAAGCTCACTGAAAGTCTGAATGAGGAGTTACAGTCCGTATCAGAACGGGCGATCAATAATAAACTGGTCTTAAATACACATCTACAACTAAAAGCAGTGTATTTGGTTCAAAACATTCTCTAGGACCTATACCTCAACTGGAGTTGTGTATAAAAGGTGTGACCGTTGAGAAGGTTGAGGAACATTGGATGGTCAAGTCATATTCGCTCCAGCAGGTATATCTCTCTAGTCACCCCCAAAACCAATTCTTTCTTTGGCCGCCTCTCCTTCTAGTTCTCTGCTGCCAATGACTGGAACGAACTACAAAAATCTCTGAAACTGGAAACACTTATTTCCCTCACTAGCTTTAAGCAGCAACTGTCAGAGCAGCTCACAGATTACTGCACCTGTACATAGCCCACCTATATTTTAGCCCAAACAACTACCTCTTTCCCTACTGTATTTAATTAATTTATTTATTTTGCTCCTTTGCACCCCATTATTTTTATTTCTACTTTGCACATTCTTCCATTGCAAATCTACCATTCCAGTGTTTTACTTGCTATATTGTATTTACTTTGCCACCATGGCCATTTTTTGCCTTTACCTCCCTTATCTTACCTCATTTGCTCACATCGTATATAGACTTGTTTATACTGTATTATTGACTGTATGTTTGTTTTACTCCATGTGTAACTCTGTGTCATTGTATGTGTCGAACTGCTTTGCTTTATCCTGGCCAGGTCGCAATTGTAAATGAGAACTTGTTCTCAACTTGCCTACCTGGTTAAATAAAGGTGAACTAAATAAATAAATAAAAAACATTTGAAAACATAATGTTAACTTTCACTGCTATGCGGATGACACACAGCTGTGCATTTCAATGAAACATGGTGAAGCCCCAAAATTGCCCTCGCTAGAAGCATGTGTTTCAGACATAAGGAAGTGGATGGCTGCAAACGTTCTACTTTTAAACTCGGACAAAACAGAGATGCTTGTTCTAGGTCCCAAGAAACAAAGAGATCTTCTGTTGAATCTGACAATTAATCTTGATGGTTGTACAGTCGTCTCAAATAAAACTGTGAAGGATCTCGGCGTTACTCTGGACCCTGATCTCTCTTTTGAAGAACACATCAAGACTGTTTCAAGGGCAGCTTTTTTCCATCTACGTAACATTGCAAAAATCAGAAACTTTCTGTCCAAAAATGATGCAGAAAAATTAATCCATGCTTTTGTCACTTCTAGGTTAGACTACTGCAATGCTCTACTTTCCGGCTACCCGGATAAAGCACTAAATAAACTTCAGTTAGTGCTAAATACGGCTGCTAGAATCCTGACTAGAACCAATTTTTTTAATCATATTACTCCAGTGCTAGCCTCCCTACACTGGCTTCCTGTCAAAGCAAGGGCTGATTTCAAGGTTTTACTGCTAAACTACAAAGCATTACATGGGCTTGCTCCAACCTATCTCTCTGATTTGGTCCTGCCGTACATGCCTACACGTACGCTACGGTCACAAGACGCAGGCCTCCTTATTGTTCCTAGAATTTCTAAGCAAACAGCTGTAGGCAGGGCTTTCTCCTATAGAGCTCCATTTTTATGGAACGGTCTGCCTACCCATGTCAGAGACGCAAATTCGGTCAAAACCTTTAAGTCTTTACTGAAGACTCATCTCTTCAGTGGGTCATATGATTGACTGTAGTCTGGCCCAGGAGTGTGAAGGTGAACGGAAAGGCTCTGGAGCAACGAACCACCCTTGCTGTCTCTGCCTGGCCGGTTCCCCTCTTTCCACTGGGATTCTCTGCCTCTAACCCTATTACAGGGGCTGAGTCACTGGCTTACTGGGGCTCTCTCATGCCGTCCCTGGAAGGGGTGCGTCACCTGAGTGGGATGATTCACTGATGTGGTCATCCTGTCTGGGTTGGCGCCCCCCCTTGGGTTGTGCCATGGCGGAGATCTTTGTGGGCTATACTCAGCCTTGTCTCAGGATGGTAAGTTGGTGGTTGAAGATATCCCTCTAGTGGTGTGGGGGCTGTGCTTTGGCAAAGTGGGTGGGGTTATATCCTTCCTGTTTGGCCATGTCCGGGGGTGTCCTCGGATGGGGCCACAGTGTCTCCTGACCCCTCCTGTCTTAGCCTCCAGTATTTATGCTGCAGTAGTTTATGTGTCGGGGGGCTAGGGTCAGTTTGTTATATCTGGAGTACTTCTCCTGTCCTATTCGGTGTCCTGTGTGAATCAAAGTGTGCGTTCTCTAATTCTCTCCTTCTCTCTTTCTTTCTCTCTCTCGGAGGACCTGAGCCCTAGGACCATGCCCCAGGACTACCTGACATGATGACTCCTTGCTGTCCCCAGTCCACCTGGCCATGCTGCTGCTCCAGTTTCAACTGTTCTGCCTTATTATTATTGGACCATGCTGGTCATTTATGAACATTTGAACATCTTGGCCATGTTCTGTTATAATCTCCACCCGGCACAGCCAGAAGAGGACTGGCCACCCCACATAGCCTGGTTCCTCTCTAGGTTTCTTCCTAGGTTTTCACCTTTCTAGGGAGTTTTTCCTAGCCACCGTGCTTCTACACCTGCATTGCTTGCTGTTTGGGGTTTTAGGCTGTGTTTCTGTACAGCACTTTGAGATATCAGCTGATGTACGAAGGGCTATATAAATACATTTGATTTGATTTGATATTGACAAAGTTGTTGTTGTTACAACCTGGCTCAAGATTGTAACAATGGGAAATTCCACACTGAGTAAAGGAATAACTAAATTAATTTATTCCAGAAATAAAGTAAACACTCACAACAATAATCAGATGAGGCATGAAGGTCAGGAAATTAGGTGTCAACTGCCAAAACCACAACAAAATAACCAAAGGTATGCATGGAGAGAGGAATCTCTTGCTGAATGGGGAAACAGTGGCTTTATGCTTAGCTTACACCGCCCACCTATCCTTCTCCGCCACCTTTCCTGCTCCGCCACCTTTCCTCCTCCACCACCTCTCCTCCTCCACCCAACAATCTCCTCCTCTGCCCAACAATCTCCTACTCCTCCGCCTGCCTCTCCTCCTCCCGCCTCTCCTCCTCCTCCCACCTCTCCTCCTCCTCCGCCCGCCTCTCCTCCTACTCCTCCGCCCGCCTCTCCTCCTCCTCCTCCCGCCTCTCCTCCTCCCGCCTCTCCTCCTCCTCCGCCCACCTCTCCTCCTACTCCTCCGCCCGCCTCTCCTCCTCCTCCTCCCGCCTCTCCTCCTCCCGCCTCTCCTCCTCCTCCGCCCGCCTCTCCTCCTCTGCCCAACAATCTCCTCCTCCTCCTCCCGCCTCTCCTCCTCCTCCTCCGCCCGCCTCTCCTCCTCCGCCCACCTCTCCTCCTCCACCCAACAATCTCCTCCTCCTCCGCCCGCCTCTCCTCCTCCTCCTCCCGCCTCTCCTCCTCTTCCGCCCGCCTCTCCTCCTCTTCTGCCCGCCTCTCCTCCTCTGCCCACCAATCTCCGGCAGGAAGTAAGCACAGCAAAACCCAGTAGACAGAGCAGGGTGGGGCCGTCACATTGTGAAGATGGGGAGGGGTTAGTCTGTTATATAAGATGTTATGTGTTTTTTTTTAACATAAAAAACAACTGTACTCGTTGTTCAGGCTGTGGTCTTGTCCCATCTTGATTACTGTCTGGTAATAGGGTCAAGTACAGCTGTCGCGTTCTGACCTTAGTTCCTTTGTTATGTCTTTGTTTTAGTTTGGTCAGGGCCTGAGTTGGGGTGGGTAGTCTGTTCTTTTTTCTATGTGTTTGGCCTGGTATGGTTCTCAATCAGAGGCAGGTGTCGTTCCTTGTCTCTGATTGAGAATCATACTTAGGTAGCCTGTTTTCCCCATTCTGGTGGTGGGTGATTGTTTTCTGTTGTGTGTCTGCACCATGCAGAACTGTTTCGTTTTCATTTCTGTCTTTTGCCTTGTTATTTAGCATTTTCAGTGTTCAGTTGATGAATTAAATATTAACATGGACACAAACCACACTGCGCTTTGGTCTCATTCCAACGACGATCGTTACAACAGCAAAGAAAGACCTGGCAACACTAGACTCTATTATTATGGTAGGAGATAATAAAACTGTTTCAAATACCTCAATGGACCGTAAAGGAAATCACCACCTTCACGCCCTAAGAGAAATTAGGAATATCATGGAGGAATTAGAACTAGGGGTTATATGAACTAGGGGTTATATGAACTAGGGGTTATATGAACTAGGGGTTATATGAACTAGGGGTTATATGGACTAGGGGTTATATGGACTAGGGGTTATTTGAACTAGGGGTTATATGAACTAGGGGTTATATGAACTAGGGGTTATATGGACTAGGGGTTATATGGACTAGGGGTTATATGGACTAGGGGTTATATGGACTAGGGGTTATATGGAGACATTAGAACTAGGGGTTATATGGAGACATTAGAACTAGGGGTTATATGGAGACATTAGAACTAGGGGTTATATGAACTAGGGGTTATATGGACTAGGGGTTATATGAACTAGGGGTTATATGGAGACATTAGAACTAGGGGTTATATGAACAAGGGGTTATATGAACTAGGGGTTATATGAACAAGGGGTTATATGAACTAGGGGTTATATGAACTAGGGTTATATGGAGGCATTAGAACTAGGGGTTATATGGACTAGGGGTTATATGAACAAGTGGTTATATGAACTAGGGGTTATATGGACTAGGGGTTATATGAACAAGGGGTTATATGAACTAGGGGTTATATGGACTAGGGGTTATATGAACTAGGGGTTATATGAACTAGGGGTTATATGGACTAGGGGTTATATGGACTAGGGGTTATATGAACTAGGGGTTATATGAACTAGGGGTTATATGAACTAGGGGTTATATGGACTAGGGGTTATATGAACTAGGGGTTATATGAACTAGGGGTTATATGGAGACATTAGAACTAGGGGTTATATGGACTAGGGGTTATATGAACTAGGGTTATATGGAGGCATTAGAACTAGGGGTTATATGGACTAGGGGTTATATGAACAAGGGGTTATATGAACTAGGGGTTATATGAACTAGGGGTTATATGGACTAGGGGTTATATGAACAAGGGGTTATATGGACTAGGGGTTATATGAACTAGGGGTTATATGGACTAGGGGTTATATGAACAAGGGGTTATATGGACTAGGGGTTATATGAACTAGGGTTATATGGAGGCATTAGAACTAGGGGTTATATGAACTATGGTGAGGGTGTGGGGTATGGTGGGATATAGTGAGGTGGGTGGGGTATGTTGAGGGGGGGTGAGGTATGGTGGGGTATGGTGAGGGGGTGAGGTATAGTGGGGTATGGTGAGGGGTGGTGAGGTATGGTGGGGTATGGTGAGGGGGGTGAGGTATGGTGGGGTATGGTGAGGGGGGATGAGGTATAGTGGGGTATGGTGAGGGGGTGAGGTATGGTGAGGGGGGTGGGGTATGGTGAGGGGTGGTGAGGTATGGTGGGGTATGGTGAGGGGTGGTGAGGTATGGTGGGGGGGTGAGGTATGGTGGGGTATGGTGAGGTAAAAGGACTGGTCACTATCTCTTAAAGGCCCCTTGGATCCACGTGTACAGGGTTGGTCTGTCAGTCACTAGGATGAAAAGCCAACTTGGGATGAGTGGAGGTTTTGGGATGAGGGGAGGTTTTGGGATGAGGGGAGGTTTTGGGATGAGGGGAGGTTTTGTGATGGGGGAGATTTTGGGATGAGGGGAGGTTTTGGGATGAGGGGAGGTTTTGTGATGGGGGAGGTTTTGGGATGATGTGAGGTTTTGGGATGAGGGGAGGTTTTGGGATGAGGTGAGGTTTTGGGATGAGGGGAGGTTTTGGGATGAGGGGAGGTTTTGTGATGGGGGGAGGTTTTGGGATGAGGGGAGGTTTTGTATCTCAACATGGTAAACAGTGAAATAAGTATAGCCAGTTATAATTGTAATGTCTTAGCAGATAATAAGAAAACACATTCAGTATTTCCCTGGATAAAAGAGAAGGAATATAATATCTATTGTTGCCAGGAAACCTCGATGAAGTTGGCTGGAAAAGGGGGGGGGAGGTTATATTTCTCCCATAGGCAAAGAAACTCAAAAATGATTGATGATATTAATTAACAGTCATTTTGATCCGGATGTGCAAACTGCTCAAAAAGATCTGCAAGGAAGCTGGATCCATCTACTGCTGTTACTGGATCACAAACAGACCTGGGTTATTAATCTGTACGGTCAAAATGCTGATCATCTGTCGTCCTGCCCCTGAACGAGGCGGTTCCCCCAGTAGGCTGTCATTTCTAAAGAAGAATTTGTTCTTTTAACTGACTTGCCTCGTTAAATAAATACTTAACACATCTCATGGAACAGTGCGGACTATGAGGGAACAAGAACAAACACTATTTTTTTAGTTGATTGTTTGTATTATTGTTTACTGTTTGTATATATATTTGTATTTTAAATGCGACTGTCCATGTCTATGGGGTTGTTGAAACCCGTCATGTTTAGTGTTTTTGTGGACCACAGGGGGAATTGGCACTGCCTCTGCAAAAGCTCATGGGGATCCAAAGAAACAAATAAAGAATATTTTTTCTAGTTTCACAGTCTTGCACCGTACGTGTGTGTGTGTGTGTGTGTGTGTGTGTGTGTGTGTGTGTCTAAGTGTGTGTGTGGTTATGACGTTAACAGGGCAGTTAGTGTGACAGAGCGCTCAACTCCCCAGGGTCCCCAATGTCAGAAAAGGGAAAGTGTGTGTGGGTGTTAAGGTGTGTTGTGATTCTGAGGTTAACAGAAGTTTATATGTGTGTGTGTGTGTGTGTGTGTGTGTGTGTGTGTGTGTGTGTGTGTGTGTGTGTTAGGGTGTTAGGGTGTTTTGTGATTCTGAGGTAAACAGAAGTGTGTGTGTATATGTCTGTGTGTGTGTATATATGTGTGTGTGTGTGTGTATGTGTGTGTGTTAGGGTGTTTTGGGATTCTGAGGTTAACAGAAGTGTGTGTGTGTATACTGTATGTCTGTCTGTGTGTGTGTGTATGTGTGTGTATGTATGTGTGTGTGTATATGTGTGTGTGTATATGTGTATATACACGTGACCTGTGTCACTTTAAAGGGTGATGAAGTGCCCAAGCCAGAAATCACACACGCTATCTCTCTCCACGCTATCTCTCTCCACGCTGTCCCTCGCGACGCTGTCTCTCAACACGCTGTCCCTCGCCACGCTATCTCTCTCCACGCTGTCTCTCGCCACGCTGTCCCTCGCCACGCTGTCCCTCGCCACGCTGTCCCTCGCCACGCTATCCCTCTCCACGCTATCCCTCGCCACGCTGTCCCTCGCCACGCTATCTCTCTCCACGCTATCTCTCTCCACGCTGTCTCTCGCCACGCTGTCCCTCGCCACCCTATCTCTCTCCACGCGATCTCTCTCCACGCTGTCTCTCGCCACGCTGTCCCTCGCCAAGCTGTCCCTCTCCACGCTGTCTCTCGCCACGCTGTCTCTCTCCACGCTATCTCTCTCCACGCTATCTCTCTCCACGCTGTCTCTCGCCACGCTGTCTCTCGCCATGCTGTCTCTCGCCACGCTGTCTCTCGCCACGCTATCTCTCTCCACGCTGTCCCTCGCCACGCTGTCTCTCGCCAAGCTGTCTCTCGCCATGCTGTCCCTCGCCACGCTGTCCCTCGCCACGCTGTCCCTCGCCACGCTGTCCCTCGCCACGCTGTCCCTCGCCACGCTGTCTCTCGCCACTTCGAGTCTCACAGCGAGAGGAAGTCTATTTCCGCTGAGTGTACGTGTGTTTGTGTCAGGCCTTGCATACTCAGGTCGTCTACCCCTAAAGAAGTATCCAGATCAACTACACCTTTACTCAGCTCTACTGAGAAAAACTCATGGCCCTCTTCCTGACGTCTGTCTTTCTGCATAATCAAATAACATTCAGATCAGACACCCATATATATATACCCCACAAGACATGCCACCAGGGGTCTCTTCACAGTCCCTGTCCAAAACTAATTCACGGCTATAAAAAAGTATTATACAGGGTCATGATCATTAAACTGAGGTCCTGACTCTGTAGTACTTCTGGGGAAGGGTCATGAGGTCCTGACTCTGTAGGTCATCTGGGGAAGGGTCATGAGGTCCTGACTCTGTAGTACTTCTGGGGAAGGGTCATGAGGTCCTGACTCTGTAGTTCATCTGGGGAAGGGTCATGAGGTCCTGACTCTGGAGTACTTCTGGGGAAGGGTCATTAGGTCCTGACTCTGTAGTACTTCTGGGGAAGGGTCATGAGGCCCTGACTCTGTAGGTCATCTGGGGAAGGGTCATGAGGCCCTGACTCTGTAGGTCATCTGGGGAAGGGTCATGAGGTCATGACTCTGTAGTACTTCTGGGGAAGGGTCATGAGGTCCTGACCCTGTAGTACTTCTGGGGAAGGGTCATGAGGTCCTGACTCTGTAGGTCATCTGGGGAAGGGTCATGAGGTCATGACTCTGTAGTACTTCTGGGGAAGGGTCATGAGGTCCTGACTCTGTTGTTCATCTGGGGAAGGGTCATGAGGTCCTGACTCTGGGGAAGGGTCATGAGGTCCTGACTCTGTAGGTCATCTGGGGAAGGGTCATGAGGTCCTGACTCTGTAGTACTTCTGGGGAAGGGTCATGAGGTCCTGACTCTGTAGGTCATCTGGGGAAGGGTCATGAGGTCCTGACTCTGTAGTTCATCTGGGGAAGGGTCATGAGGTCCTGACTCTGTAGTTCATCTGGGGAAGGGTCATGAGGTCCTGACTGTAGTTTATCTGGGGGGGGGGGGTCATGAGGTCCTGGCTCTGTAGGTCACCTGGGGAAGGGTCATGAGGTCCTGACTCTGTAGTTCATCTGGGGAAGGGTCATGAGGTCCTGACTCTGTAGGTCATCTGGGGAAGGGTCATGAGGTCCTGACTCTGTAGTTCATCTGGGGAAGGGTCATGAGGTCCTGACTCTAGTTCATCTGGGGAAGGGTCAAGGAGACAAAGGAGGCCGACAGCAGAGTATTTGAGTGGAGTGGTGCTGGTTTTGGAGAGATCCCAATTTGACTGGAGAGGAGAGATCCCAATTTAACTTGAGAGAAGAGATCCCAATTTTGCTGGAGAGGAGAGATCCCAATTTGACTGGAGTGCGGAGTGAGAGTGGCCTGAAGGGTGTTTATCATCCCAAATGGCTCTGTAAGTGTGGAGAGGATATTTTCCGCTGCTGGCCGGCTCTCCAGGTACCATCTCATGAGCCTGAAGACACTGGCCGTCTCTCCAGGTACCATCACATGAGTCTGAAGACACTGGCCGTCTCTCCAGGTACCATCACATAAGCCTGAAGACACTGGCCGTCTCTCCAGGTTACATCACATGAGTCTGAAGACACTGGCCGTCTCTCCAGGTACCATCACATGAGCCTGAAGACACTGGCCGTCTCTCCAGGTACCATCACATGAGTCTGAAGACACTGTCCGTCTCTCCAGGTACCATCACATGAGCCTGAAGACACTGGCCGTCTCTCCAGGTACCATCACATGAGCCTGAAGACACCGGCCGTCTCTCCAGGTACCATCACATGAGCCTGAAGACACTGGCCCGTCTCTCCAGGTACCATCACATGAGCCTGAAGACACTGGCAGTCTCTCCATGAGCCTGAAGACACTGGCCGTCTCTCCAGGTACCATCACATGAGTCTGAAGACACTGGCCGTCTCTCCAGGTACCATCACATGAGCCTGAAGACACTGGCCGTCTCTCCAGGTACCATCACATGAGCCTGAAGACACTGGCCGTCTCTCCAGGTTCCATCACATGAGCCTGAAGACACTGGCCGTCTCTCCAGGTACCATCTCATGAGTCTGAAGACACTGGCCGTCTCTCCAGGTTCCATCACATGAGCCTGAAGACACTGGCCGTCTCTCCAGGTTACATCACATGAGCCTGAAGACACTGGCCGTCTCTCCAGGTTCCATCACATGAGCCTGAAGACACTGGCCGTCTCTCCAGGTTCCATCACATGAGCCTGAAGACACTGGCCGTCTCTCCAGGTTACATCACATGAGTCTGAAGACACTGGCCGTCTCTCCAGGTTACATCACATGAGCCTGAAGACACTGGCCGTCTCTCCAGGTTACATCACATGAGCCTGAAGACACTGGCCATCTCTCCATGAGTCTGAAGACACTGTCCGTCTCTCCAGGTTCCATCACATGAACCTGAAGCTCCAGACAGGCCAAACTCCTGTTTCTAAAAATGTATTCAAAAATTGAATTCAAAAGCACTAATTGGTGATTTTTCATTTAATTTGTATTTATTATATGTTAGTCGCAGCCTATATGTACAATGTACTGACTATAATGATTTAATCCAACTAAATGTTTTTTAAATGCTGAGGGCTTTATGTCCCTACCAGCCTATTGTGTCTCAGTCCCTAAAGCTTCGCAATGTATTTCTTTGTAGACTATAGCATTGAAACAGCTGAAATAATATAGCCTAAATAATTCATTTAGTTAGACTCTGTCTGGCTCCTGACCTATTTAGAGTGTTAATATGCTGTTTAATAAGACATGTAGTCTATTCAGAGTGTTTATTTTACAATTATTTTACCTTTCTTTAACCAGGTAGGCCAATTGACAAAAAGTTCTTATTTAAAACTGCGACCTGGACAAGATAAAGCATAGCAGTTCGACACAAACAACAACACAGAGTTACATATAAACAAACGTACAGTCAACATCACAATAGAAAAATCTATATACAGTGTGTGCAAATGTAGAAGAGTAGGGAGGAAGACAATAAATTGGCCATAGAGGCGAAAATAATTACAATTTAGCATTATTGATACTGGAGTGATAGATGTGCAGATGATGATGTGCTCGTAGAGATACTGGGGTGAAAAGAGCAAGAGGGTAAGTAATAATATGGGGATGAGGTAGTCGGGTGTGCTATTTACAGATGGGCTACGTACAGGTACAGTGATCGGTAGGCTGCTCTGACAGCTGATGCTTAAAGTTAAAGAGGGAGATATAAGACTCCAGTTTCAGAGATTTTTGCAATTTGTTCCAGTCATTGGCAGCAGAGAACTGTAGGAAAGGCCAAAGAAAGTGTTGGCTTTGGGGATTACCAGTGCAATATACCTGCTGGAGTGCGTGCTACGGGTGGGTGTTGCTATGGTGACCAGTGAGCTGAGATAAGGCGGGGCTTTACCTAGCAAAGAATTATAGATGACCTGGAGCCAGTGGGTTTGGCGATGGATATGTAGTAAGGACCAGCCAACAAGAGCATACAGGTTGCAGTGGTGGGTAGTATATGGGACTTTGATGACAAAACGAATGGCACTGTGATAGACTACATCCAGTTTGCTGAGTAGAGTGTTGGAGGCTATTTTGTAAATGACATCACCGAAGTCAAGGATCGGTAGGATAGGTTTTACGAGGGAATATTTGGAGGCATGACTGAAGGAGGCTTTGTTGCGAAATAGGAAGCCGGTTCTAGATTTAATTTTGGATTGGAGATGTTTAATGTGAGTCCGGAAGGAGAGTTTACAGTCTAACCAGACACCAAGGTATTTGTAGTAGTCCACATATTCATAGTCACAACCGTCCAGAGTAGTGAAGATGGTCGGGCGTGCGGGTGCGGGCAGCGATCGGTTGAAGAGCATGCATTTAGTTTTACTTATTTAGTTTTACTAGTATTTAAAAGCAGTTGTAGTGATATCGTTTAGGACCTTGAGTGTGGCTAAGGTGCACCCATGACCAGCTCTGAAACCAGATTGCATAGCGGAGTAGGTCCGGTGGGATTCGAAGTGGTCGGTGATCTGTTTGTTAACTTATCTTTCGAAGACCGTAGAAAGGCAGGGTAGGATAGATATAGGTCTATAACAGTTTGGGTCTAGAGTGTCTCCCCTTTTGAAGAGGGGGATGGCCGTGGCAGCTTTCCAATCATTGGGGATCTCAGATGATACAAAAGAGAGTTTGGACAGGCTACTAATAGGGGTTGCAACAATTTTGGTGGATAATTTTAGAAAGAGAGGGTCCAGATTGTCTAGCCCAGCTGATTTGTACGGATTCAGACTTTGCAGTTCTTTCAGAACATCAGCTATCTATATTTGAGTGAAGAAGAAGCGGGGGTTTGGGCAAGTTGCCGCTGAGATGTTGGCTGGGGTGGAAAGCATGGTCAGGGGGTGCTGAGATGTTGGCCGGGGTAGGGGTAGCCAAGTGGAAAGCATGGTCAGCCATGGAAAAATGCTTATTGAAATGATTGATTATCGTAGATTTATCAGTGGTGAAAGTGTGTCCTTTCCCTTAGGGCAGCTGGGAGGATATTCTCTTATTCTCCATGGACTTTGTAGTGTCCAAAAACTTTTTGGAATTAGTGCTACAGGATGCACATTTCTGTTTGAAAAAGCTGGCCTTTGCTTTCCTAACTGACTGAGTATATTGGTTCCTGGCTTCCCTAAAAATGTGCAAATCGTGGGGGTTATTCGGTGCTAATGCAGAATGCCACAGGAGGTTTTTATGCTGGTCAAGAGCAGTTAAGTATGGGGGAAACCAAGGGCTATATCTATTCTTACATTTTCTGAATGGGGCATGCTTATCTAAGATGGTGAGGGAAGCACTTGTAAAGAGCAACCAGGCATCCTCTACTGACGGGATGAGGTCAATATCCTTCCAGAATACCCGGGCCAGATTGATTAGAAAGTGTTTTAGGAAGTGTTTGACAGTGATGAGGGGTGGTCATTTGACCACGGACCCATTACGCAGGCAGGCAATGATCGCTGAGATCCTGGTTGAAGACAGCAGAGGTGTATTTAGAGGGCAAGTTGGTCAGGATGTTATCTAAGAGGGTGCCCATGGTTATGGATTTAGAGTTGTACCTGGTTGGTTCCCTGATAATTTGTGTGAGATTGAGGCCATCTAGCTTAGATTGTAGGATGGCCAGGGTGTGAAGCATGTCCCAGTTTATGTCACCTAACAGTACAAACTCTGAAGATAGATGGGGGGTGATCAATTCACATATGGTGTCCAGGGCACAGCTGGGGGGCTGAAGGGGGTCTATAACAAGCGGCAACGGTTAGAGACTTGATTCTGGAAAGGTGTATTTTTAAAAGTAGAAGATTGAATTGTTTGGGCACAGACCTGGATAATATGACAGAACTCTGCAGGCTATCTCTGCAGTCGACTGCAACTCCTCCCCCTTTGGCAGTTCTATCTTGTCGGATATTGTTATAGTTAGGGATGGAAATTTCAGGATTTTTGATGTTTTTTTGGAGTGTGCTTAAGCGGTGAATAAATCAAACTTAGGGAAGAGGTTTCTAATGTTAACATACATGAAACCAATGGTTTTATGGTTACAGAAGTCAACAAATGAGAGCGCCTGCAGAATGGGTGTGATGCTGGGGGCTGCAGGCCTGGTTAACCTCTACATCACCAGAGGAACAAAGGAGGGGTAGGATAAGAGTACGGCTAAAGGCTAAAAGAACTGGTCGTTTAGTGCGTTCGGAACAGAGGGTAAAAGGAGCAGGTTTCTGGGTGCGGAAGAATAGATTCAAGTCATAATGTACAGACAGGGGTATGGTAGGATGTGAGTACAGTGGAGGTATGCCTAGGCATTGAGGTTTTGTCTCTAGAGGCACCATTTAAGCCAGGTGCGGTCACCGCATGTGTGGGGGGTGGAAAATAAGGGCTAGCTAAGGCATATTGAGCAGGGCTGGAGGCTCTACAGTGAAATAAGACACAAATCACTAACCAAAACAGCAAATGACAAGGCATATTGACATTAGGAAGAAGCATGTGTAGCCGAGTGATCATAGGGTCCAGTGAGTAGCTAGGTGAGCTGGAGGCACGGCGATTCAGACAGGTAGCAGGACGGAGCTAGCAGCAGGCTAGCAGATGGGCCTCAGGGGGACATCGCAACGGGAGAGCCTGTTGAAACCCCCTCGGACGGTTACATCAGCAGACCAGTCGTGATGGATTGGGGCTTCGTGTCGGCAGCAAAGGATCCAGGCCAATTGGCAAAAGAAGTAATTGAAGCCCAGGAATTGCTTGATGGATCTCTTCGGCTCGCCAGGAGAAGGGCCTAGTTCGAGGCTAGCTCCTGGCTAACTGGTGCTTGCTTCGGGACAGAGACAGGTGTAGCCAGGTGTAGCCACTCGGATAGCAGCTAGCTAGATGCGATGATGCGGAGTAAAGGTTCAGAGCTTGCTGTAGGAATCCGGAGATGAGGTAGAGAAAAAGCAGTCCGATATGCTCTGGGTTGATATCGCGCTGTGCAGACTAGCAGGTAGTATTGACCGGGCTGAGGCTGGCTGGTGTCCGAGTAAACAGTGATGACCGCTAGCAGTGTCTAACTGACTACTAGCTAGTAGCTAGTTAGCTGTTTAGCTTCTGAGGGGGGTTCCGGTTCTAAAGTATAAAAATTGCAGATCCGTACCACATTGGGTGAGGTGGGTTGCAGAAGAGTATGTTAAGTCCATAGATGGAACATTAGATTAAAGATATTAAAAATATATACAAAAAAAACAATATACACAAGGGATGGGACAAGACAATCAAAACAGACATCCCACTGCCACACCATCTTGGAAGTTAGGCTATATGCTGTTTAATATGCTATGTTGCCAATTGAGAGTGTTAATATGCTGTTTAATATGACATGTAGTCTATTCAGAGTGTTTAATATGACATGTAGTCTATTCAGAGTGTTAATATGCTGTTTAATATGACATGTAGTCTATTCAGAGTGTTTAATATGACATGTAGCCTATTCAGAGTGTTTAATATAACATGTAGTCTATTCAGAGTGTTAATATGACATGTAGTCTATTCAGAGTGTTAATATGACATGTGGTCTATTCAGAGTGTTTAATATGACATGTAGTCTATTCAGAGTGTTTAATATGACATGTAGCCTATTCAGAGTGTTAATATACTGTTTAATATGACATGTAGTCTATTCAGAGTGTTAATATACTGTTTAATATGACATGTGGTCTATTCAGAGTGTTTAATATGACATGTAGCCTATTCAGAGTGTTTAATATGACATGTAGTCTATTCAGAGTGTTAATATACTGTTTAATATGACATGTAGTCTATTCAGAGTGTTTAATATGACATGTAGCCTATTCAGAGTGTTTAATATAACATGTAGTCTATTCAGAGTGTTAATATGCTGTTTAATATGACATGTAGTCTATTCAGAGTGTTTAATATGACATGTAGTCTATTCAGAGTGTTTATATGCTGTTTAATATGACATGTAGTCTATTCAGAGTGTTTAATATGACATGTAGTCTATTCAGAGTGTTTATATGCTGTTTAATATGACATGTAGTCTATTCAGAGTGTTTAATATGACATGTAGCCTATTCAGAGTGTTTAATATGACATGTAGTCTATTCAGAGTGTTAATATGACATGTAGTCTATTCAGAGTGTTAATATGACATGTAGTCTATTCAGAGTGTTAATATACTGTTTAATATGACATGTAGCCTATTCAGAGTGTTTAATATGACATGTAGCCTATTCAGAGTGTTAATATACTGTTTAATATGACATGTAGTCTATTCAGAGTGTTAATATACTGTTTAATATGACATGTAGCCTATTCAGAGTGTTTATATACTGTTTAATATGACATGTAGTCTATTCAGAGTGTTTATATACTGTTTAATATGACATGTAGTCTATTCAGAGTGTTTATATACTGTTTAATATGACATGTAGCCTATTCAGAGTGTTTAATATGACATGTAGTCTATTCAGAGTGTTTATATGCTGTTTAATATGACATGTAGTCTATTCAGAGTGTTTAATATGACATGTAGTCTATTCAGAGTGTTTATATGCTGTTTAATATGACATGTAGTCTATTCAGAGTGTTTAATATGACATGTAGTCTATTCAGAGTGTTTATATGCTGTTTAATATGACATGTGGTCTATTCAGAGTGTTTAATATGACATGTAGCCTATTCAGAGTGTTAATATGACATGTAGTCTATTCAGAGTGTTTAATATGACATGTAGTCTATTCAGAGTGTTAATATGACATGTAGCCTATTCAGAGTGTTTAATATGACATGTAGTCTATTCAGAGTGTTTAATATGACATGTAGTCTATTCAGAGTGTTTAATATGACATGTGGTCTATTCAGAGTGTTTAATATGACATGTAGTCTATTCAGAGTGTTAATATGACATGTAGTCTATTCAGAGTGTTAATATGACATGTGGTCTATTCAGAGTGTTTAATATGACATGTAGTCTATTCAGAGTGTTAATATGACATGTAGTCTATTCAGAGTGTTAATATGCTGTTTAATATGACATGTAGTCTATTCAGAGTGTTTAATATGACCTGTAGACTATTCAGAGTGTTTAATATGACATGTAGCCTATTCAGAGTGTTAATATACTGTTTAATATGACATGTAGCCTATTCAGAGTGTTAATATACTGTTTAATATGACATTTAGTCTATTCAGAGTGTTTAATATGACATGTAGCCTATTCAGAGTGTTAATATACTGTTTAATATGACATGTAGCCTATTCAGAGTGTTAATATACTGTTTAATATGACATTTAGTCTATTCAGAGTGTTTAATATGACATGTAGCCTATTCAGAGTGTTTAATATGACATGTAGCCTATTCAGAGTGTTTAATATGACATGTAGCCTATTCAGAGTGTTTAATATGACATGTAGTCTATTCAGAGTGTTTAATATGACATGTAGCCTATTCAGAGTGTTAATATACTGTTTAATATGACATGTAGCCTATTCAGAGTGTTAATATACTGTTTAATATGACATTTAGTCTATTCAGAGTGTTTAATATGACATGTAGTCTATTCAGAGTGTTTAATATGACATGTAGCCTATTCAGAGTGTTAATATACTGTTTAATATGACATTTAGTCTATTCAGAGTGTTTAATGTGACATGTATTCTATTCAGAGTGTTTAATATGACATGTAGCCTATTCAGAGTGTTTAATATGACATGTAGCCTATTCAGAGTGTTAATATGACATGTAGTCTATTCAGAGTGTTAATATGACATGTAGTCTATTCAGAGTGTTTAATATGACATGTGGTCTATTCAGAGTGTTTAATATGACATGTAGTCTATTCAGAGTGTTTAATGTGACATGTGGTCTATTCAGAGTGTTTAATATGACATGTAGTCTATTCAGAGTGTTTAATATGACATGTAGTCTATTCAGATTGTTAATATGACATGTAGTCTATTCAGAGTGTTAATATGCTGTTTAATATGACATGTAGTCTATTCAGAGTGTTTAATATGACCTGTAGACTATTCAGAGTGTTTAATATGACATGTAGCCTATTCAGAGTGTTAATATACTGTTTAATATGACATGTAGCCTATTCAGAGTGTTAATATACTGTTTAATATGACATTTAGTCTATTCAGAGTGTTTAATATGACATGTAGTCTATTCAGAGTGTTTAATATGACATGTGGTCTATTCAGAGTGTTTAATATGACATGTAGCCTATTCAGAGTGTTTAATATGACATGTGGTCTATTCAGAGTGAAGCCTGTGTCAGCGGTCATTATTATTATTATTAGATGTCATTATGATGTCAGAGGTCATTATTATTATTACTAGATGTGTGTGTTTTTAACCCAGAAGGCAGAATGACAGTAGTGTGTCAGAAAGTAGAGAGAGAGAGACGGGAAGAGAAAGTAGAGAGAGAGAGACGGGAAGAGAAAGACGGGAAGAGAAAGTAGAGAGAGAGAGACGGGAAGAGAAAGAGAGAGACGGGAAGAGAAAGACGGGAAGAGAAAGAGAGTGAGAGACAAAGAGAGAGAGAGCGAGAGAGAGAGAGAGACAGAGAGAGACAGAGAGAGAGACAGAGAGACAGAGAGAGAGAGAGACGGGAAGAGAAGAGAGAGACAAAGAGAGAGAGACAAAGAGAGAGAGAGAGAGAGAGAGAGACAGAGAGAGAGACAGAGAGAGACAGATAAACTTCTGTATGTGTGATGTCTACTGTTAATTTTTATTGTTTATTTCACTTTATATATTATCTACCTTACTTGCTTTGGCAATGTTAACACATGTTTCCCATGCCAATAAAGCCCTTGAATTGAATTGAATTGACAGGGACAGAGAGAGAGAGAGAGAGAGACAGAGAGAGACAGAGAGACAGAGAGAGACAGAGAGAGAAAGACAGAGAGACAGTGAGAGAGCGAGAGAGATCTAGAACAGCGTTATTAAAGTGATCTTAAACTCCCACAGCAACAGCACGCAAATGTGTGTGTGTAGTATCCTGAGGGGGTGGGATATCCATCAGGGTCCCTCTGCCCCTCAGGTTCCGACCTACTGTCAGATCCTGTTATAGCCAGGTGAACGCACACACTTCCATTCAAATCAAAAGCTACTCATTAAATCCTTGCTCCCTGTCCTTTTCTTAAGACTGACAGATCAGGGATGTGGGGTTGACTTAAATGTGACATAAAGGTGAATTAAATGTGACATAAAGGTGAATTAAATGTGACATAAAGGTGACATAAAGGTGACTTGAAGGGGCAATCTGCATTTGGTACAT
Source organism: Oncorhynchus masou masou (assembly GCF_036934945.1). Lineage (NCBI taxonomy): Eukaryota > Metazoa > Chordata > Actinopteri > Salmoniformes > Salmonidae > Oncorhynchus > Oncorhynchus masou. The sequence goes on along the minus strand of NC_088244.1, from coordinate 1,640,081 downwards.
CCATTTTGGGACTTTTCAATTCATGATATCTATCCATTGATTCTCTCGCTCTCCCTCCTCTCTTTCTCCCTCCTCCCTCCTCCCTTTTCATCTCTCCCTCGCTTAATCTCTCTCTCCCTCCTTCATCCCTCTCATCCGAATGTTACGGTTTTCTGTAGGCGAAGGAGAGTCGGACCAAAATTCAGCGTGTAGATTGCGATCCATGTTTAATCAAAAAACGTAAACACGAATCAATACAAAATAATACAAAAACAAGAATGTAATGAACGTAACGAAAACCGAAACAGCCTATACATATGTAAACTAACACAGCGACAGGAACAAGGACACTAAGGACAATCACCCATGAAACACACAAAGAATATGGCTACCTAAATATGGTTCCCAATCAGAGACAACAATAATCACCTGACTCTGATTGAGAACCGCCTCAGGCAGCCATAGACTATGCTATACACCCCACACAACCCCAAGACGAAACACACCACAAATAAACCCATGTCATACCCTGGCCTGACCCAATAAATGAAGATAAACATAATAAATATAGACCAGGGCGTGACACCAAAGTTCTTCAAAGGTAAATGATTTTATTTGAATGCTTTTCTGGTTTTTGTGAAAATGTTGCCCGCTAAATGCTACGCTAGCTATCAATACTCTTACACAAATGCTTGTTTTGCTATGGTTGAAAAGCATATTTTGAAAATCTGAGATGACAGTGTTGTTCAGAAAAGGCTAAGCTTGAGAGCTAGCATATTTATTTCATTTCATTTGCGATTTTTATGTATAGGTAACGTTGCGTTATGCTAATGAGCTTGAGGCTATAACTGGATACAGTTTTTTTTCGTAGCCAAAACGTGAACAAAACGGAGCGATTTGTCCTACACAAATAATATTTTTTGAAAAACTGAACATTTGCTATCTAACTGAGAGTCTCCTCATTGAAAACATCTGAAGTTCTTCAAAGGTAAATGATTTTATTTGAATGCTTGTCTTGTTTTTGTGAAAATGTTGCTGGCTGAATGCTAGGCTTAATGCTATGCTAGCTATCAATACTCTTACACAAATGCTTGTTTAGCTATGGTTCAAATGCATATTGTGAAAATCTGAGATGACAGTGTTGTTAACAAAAGTCTAAGCTTGTGAGCCAATATATTTATTTCATTTAATTTGCGATTTTCATGAATAGTTAACGTTGCGTTATGCTAATGAGCTTGAGGCTATAAATAGGATCCCGGATACGGGATTGCTCGTCGCATGAAGTTAAAGTGCAGCAGTAAAATAACAATAGCGAGAATATATACAGGGGGGTACCGGTACTTCCCAACCTCCTGCCCAATGTCTGACCATATCAGAATATATACAGGGGGGTACCGGTACTTCCCAACCTCCTGCCCAATGTCAGACCATATCAGAATATATACAGGGGGGTACCGGTACTTCCCAACCTCCTGCCCAATGTCTGACCATATTAGAGAGATGGAGAGAAGGGGGGTGGAGAGAGAGAGAGAGCGAGAGAGAGAGAGAGAGAGAGGGGGAGAGAGACAGAGAGAGAGAGACAGAAACAGTGAGAGGGAGAGAGACAGAAACAGTGAGAGGGAGAGAGAGAGAGAGAGAGAGAGAGAGAGAGAGAGAGAGAGAAACAGAAACAGTGAGAGAGAGAGACAGAGAGAGAGAGTGAGAGAGAGAGAGACAGAGAGAGAGAGAGACAGAGAGAGAGAGAGAGACAGAGAGAGAGAGAGAGAGAGAAACAGAAACAGTGAGAGAGAGAACCAGGAACAGTGAGAGAGAAACAGGAACAGTGAGAGAGAGAGAGAGAGAGAGAGAGAGAGAGAGAATAAAGAGCAAAAACATATACATGATCACATACAGATCTTAGAATCAACTATTAAAGACTACCAGAACCCACTGGATTCTCCAATAACATTGAATGAGTTACAGGACAAAATAAAAACCCACCAACCCAAAAAGGCCTGTGGTGTTGATGGTATCCTCAATGAAATGATCAAATATACAGACAACAAATTCCAATTGGCTATACTAAAACTCTTTAACATCATCCTTAGCTCTGGCATCTTCCCCAATATTTGGAACCAAGGACTGATCACCCCAATCCACAAAAATGGAGACAAATTTGACCCCAATAACTACCGTGGAATATGCGTCAACAGTAACCTTGGGAAAATCCTCTGCATTATCATTAACAGCAGACTCGTACACTTCCTCAATGAAAACAATGTACTGAGCAAATGTCAAATTGGCTTTTTACCAAATTACCGTACAACAGACCATGTATTCACCCTGCACACCCTAATTGACAACCAAACAAACCAAAACAAAGGCAAAGTCTTCTCATGCTTTGTTGATTTCAAAAAAGCCTTCGACTCAATTTGGCATGAGGGTCTGCTATACAAACTGATGGAAAGTGGTGTTGGGGGTAAAACATACGACATCATAAAATCCATGTACACAAACAACAAGTGTGCGGTTAAAATTGGCAAAAAACACACACATTTCTTCACACAGGGTCGTGGGGTTAGACAGGGATGCAGCTTAAGCACCACCCTCTTCAACATATATATCAACGAACTGGCGCGGGCACTAGAAAAGTCTGCAGCACCCGGCCTCACCCTACTAGAATCTGAAGTCAAATGTCTGCTGTTTGCTGATGATCTGGTGCTTCTGTCACCAACCAAGGAGGGCCTACAGCAGCACCTAGATCTTATGCACAGATTCTGTCAGACCTGGGCCCTGACAGTAAATCTCAGTAAGACCAAAATAATGGTGTTCCAAAAAAGGTCCAGTCACCAGGACCACAAATACAAATTCCATCTAGACACTGTTGCCCTAGAGAACACAAAAAACTATACATACCTTGGCCTAAACATCAGCGCCACAGGTAACTTCCACCAAGCTGTGAACGATCTGAGAGACAAGGCAAGAAGGGCATTCTATGCCATCAAAAGGAACATAAATGTCAAAATACCAATTAGGATTTGGCTAAAAATACTTGAATCAGTCATAGAGCCCATTGCCCTTTATGGTTGTGAGGTCTGGGGTCCGCTCACCAACCAAGACTTCACAAAATGGGACAAACACCAAATTGAGACTCTACACGCAGAATTCTGCAAAAATATCCTCAGTGTACAACGTAGAACACCAAATAATGCATGCAGAGCAGAATTAGGCCGATACCCACTAATTATCAAAATCCAGAAAAGAGCTGTTAAATTCTATAACCACCTAAAAGGAAGCGATTCCCAAACCTTCCACAACAAAGCCATCACCTACAGAGAGATGAACCTGGAGAAGAGTCCCCTAAGCAAGCTGGTCCTGGGGCTCTGTTCACAAACACACCCTACAGAGCCCCATGACAGCAGCACAATTAGACCCAACCAAATCACGAGAAAACAAAAAGATAATTACTTGACACATTGGAAAGAATTAACAAAAAAACAGAGCAAACTAGAATGCTATTTGGCCCTACACAAAGAGTACACAGCGGCAGAATACCTGACCACTGTGACTGACCCAAAATTAAGGAAAGCTTTGACTATGTACAGACTCAGCGAGCATAGCCTTGCTATTGAGAAAGGCCGCCGTAGGCAGACATGGCTCTCAAGAGAAGACAGGCTATGTGCTCACTGCCCACAAAATGAGGTGGAAACTGAGCTGCACTTCCTAACCTCCTGCCCAATGTATGACCATATTAGAGAGACATATTTCCCTCAGATTACACAGATCCACAAAGAATTCGAAAGCAATTCCAATTTTGAAAAACTCCCATATCTACTGGGTGAAATTCCACAGTGTGCCATCAGAGCAGCAAGATTTGTGACCTGTTGCCACGAGAAAAGGGCAACCAGTGAAGAACACGCACCATTGTAAATACAACCCATATCTATGCTTATTTATTTTATCTTGTGTCCTTTACCATTTGCACATTGTAAAAACACTGTATATATATATATATATAATACGACATTTGTAGTGTCTTTATTGTTTTGAAACTTCTGTATGTGTGATGTCTACTGTTAATTTTTATTGTTTATTTCACTTTATATATTATATACCTTACTTGCTTTGGCAATGTTAACACATGTTTCCCATGCCAATAAAGCCCCTTGAATTGAATTGAATTGAGAGAGAGAGACTGGGGTGGAGAGGGAGAAAATCAGAGACGACAGAGAGACGGAAAGTTTCCAGACGAGTGAGGAGTCATAAAGATGACATAAAACTGTTGCATAAAAGACAGAGGCACATTTACTATATGGCATCTTTTATTATTATTAGAGATACAGTGCCTTGCGAAAGTATTCGGCACCCTTGAACTTTGCGACCTTTTGCCACATTTCAGGCTTCAAACATAAAGATATAAAACTGTATTTTTTTGTGAAGAATCAACAACAAGTGGGACACAATCATGAAGTGGAACGACATTTATTGGATATTTCAAACTTTTTTAACAAATCAAAAACTGAAAAATTGGGCGTGCAAATTATTCAGCCCCTTTACTTTCAGTGCAGCAAACTCTCTCCAGAAGTTCAGTGAGGATCTCTGAATGATCCAATGTTGACCTAAATGACTAATGATGATAAATACAATCCACCTGTGTGTAATCAAGTCTCCGTATAAATGCACCTGCACTGTGATAGTCTCAGAGGTCCGTTAAAAGCGCAGAGAGCATCATGAAGAACAAGGAACACACCAGGCAGGTCCGAGATACTGTTGTGAAGAAGTTTAAAGCCGGATTTGGATACAAAAATATTTCCCAAGCTTTAAACATCCCAAGGAGCACTGTGCAAGCGATAATATTGAAATGGAAGGAGTATCAGACCACTGCAAATCTACCAAGACCTGGCCGTCCCTCTAAACTTTCAGCTCATACAAGGAGAAGACTGATCAGAGATGCAGCCAAGAGGCCCATGATCACTCTGGATGAACTGCAGAGATCTACAGCTGAGGTGGGAGACTCTGTCCATAGGACAACAATCAGTCGTATATTGCACAAATCTGGCCTTTATGGAAGAGTGGCAAGAAGAAAGCCATTTCTTAAAGATATCCATAAAAAGTGTTGTTTAAAGTTTGCCACAAGCCACCTGGGAGACACACCAAACATGTGGAAGAAGGTGCTCTGGTCAGATGAAACCAAAATTGAACTTTTTGGCAACAATGCAAAACGTTATGTTTGGCGTAAAAGCAACACAGCTCATCACCCTGAACACACCATACCCACTGTCAAACATGGTGGTGGCAGCATCATGGTTTGGGCCTGCTTTTCTTCAGCAGGGACAGGGAAGATGGTTAAAATTGATGGGAAGATGGATGGAGCCAAATACAGGACCATTCTGGAAGAAAACCTGATGGAGTCTGCAAAAGACCTGAGACTGGGATGGAGATTTGTCTTCCAACAAGACAATGATCCAAAACATAAAGCAAAATCTACAATGGAATGGTTCAAAAATAAACATATCCAGGTGTTAGAATGGCCAAGTCAAAGTCCAGACCTGAATCCAATCGAGAATCTGTGGAAAGAACTGAAAACTGCTGTTCACAAATGCTCTCCATCCAACCTCACTGAGCTCGAGCTGTTTTGCAAGGAGGAATGGGAAAAAAGTTCAGTCTCTCGATGTGCAAAACTGATAGAGACATACCCCAAGCGACTTGCAGCTGTAATCGCAGCAAAAGGTGGCGCTACAAAGTATTAACTTAAGGGGGCTGAATAATTTTGCACGCCCAATTTTTCCGTTTTTGATTTGTTAAAAAAGTTTGAAATATCCAATAAATGTCGTTCCACTTCATGATTGTGTCCCACTTGTTGATTCTTCACACAAAAATACAGTTTTATATCTTTATGTTTGAAGCCTGAAATGTGGCAAAAGGTAGCAAAGTTCAAGGGGGCCGAATACTTTCGCAAGGCGCTGTATGTACCAGTGACTTGAAAGATATGTTATTATTATTAGAAATATGTACCAGTGACTAGAAATATATGTTATTATTAGAGATATGTACCAGTGACTAGAAATATATGTTATTATTAGAGATATGTACCAGTGACTAGGAAGAGATGTATATAGTTACATTTACATTTACATATTTTATTAGTCAGAAGGTACAGAGCTGCATGATAGAGGTTTATAGACAGAGGAGAGGAGAGGGGAAGAGAGGAGAAGAGAGGAGGAGAGGAGGTTATGGAGAAGAGAGGAGAAGAGAGGAGAGGAGAAGAGGTGATGGAGAAGAGAGGAGAAGAGAGGAGAGGAGAGGAGGTTATGGAGAAGAGAGGAGAGTAGAGGAAAGTAGAAGAGAGGAGAGGAGAAGAGGTTATGGAGAAGAGAGGAGAGGCGAGTAGGTTATGGGGAGGAGAGTAGAGGAGAGTAGGAGCGGGGAGAGGAGGTTATGGAGAAGAGAGTAGAAGAGAGGAGAGTAGGAGAGAGGAGAAGAGGTTATGGAGAAGAGAGGAGAAGAGAGGAGAGTAGGAGAGAGGAGAGTAGGAGAGAGGAGAAGAGGTTATGGAGAAGTTAGGAGTTTAGAGGAGAGTAGGAGAGAGGAGAGGAGGTTATGGAGAAGAGAGGAGAAGAGAGAAGAGTAGGAGAGAGGAGAATAGGTTATGGAGAAGAGTGGAGAAGAGAGGAGAGTAGGAGAGAGGAGAATAGGTTATGCTGAAGAGAGGAGAAGAGAGGAGAGTAGGAGAGAGTAGAGGAGAGGAGAGTAGGAGAAAGTAGAGGAGAGGAGAGTAGGAGAGAGTAGAGGAGAGGAGAGTAGGAGAGAGGAGAGGAGGATATGGAGGAGATGAGAGGAGGTTATAGAGAAGAGGAGAGGAGGTTATGGAGAAGAGAGTAGGAGAGAGGAGAGGTTATGGAGAAGAGAGGAGAGTAGGAGAGAGGAGAATAGGTTATGCTGAAGAGAGAAGAGAGGAGAGTAGGAGAGAGTAGAGGAGAGGAGAGTAGGAGAAAGTAGAGGAGAGGAGAGTAGGAGAGGAGAGTAGGAGAGAGGAGAGGAGAAGAGAGTAGGAGAGAGGAGAGGAGGATATGAGAGGAGAGGAGGTTATAGAGAAGAGGAGAGGAGGTTATGGAGAAGAGAGGAGAGGAGAGGAGAGTAGGAGAGAGGAGAGGAGGTTATGGAGATGAGAGGAGAATAGGAGAGAGGAGAGGAGGATATGGATGAGATGAGAGGGGAGGAGAGGAGGATATAGAGGAGAGGAGATTATGGAGAAGAGAGGAGAGGAGAGTAGGAGAGGAGGATATAGAGGAGATGAGAGGAGGATTTGGAGGAGAGAGGAGAGGAGAGGAGGAGAGAGGAGAGGAGGAGAGAGGAGAGGAGGATATGGAGAAGAGTAGGAGAGAGGAGGATATGGAGGAGAGGAGAGGAAGAGAGGACAGAAGAGGAGAGTAGGAGAGAAGAGAGGAGGAGAGAGGAGAGGAGAGGAGGAAAGAGGAGAGGAGGAGAGAGTAGGAGAGAGGAGAGAGGAGAGGATGAACTCATGTAAAACATGTGTGTGTGTGTGTGTGTGTGTGTGTGTGTGTGTGTGTGTGTGTGTGTGTGTGTGTGTGTGTGTGTGTGTGTGTCAGGGCAGATAGAGAGGGGGATGTTTTGAGCCGATCCTACTCTGCTGACTATTAGTTTGGTTTCACAGCTGGGGACAGACAGAGCCAGAGGGGTGTGTGTGTGTGCGTGTTTGTATGTGTGTGTTTGTGTGTGTGTGTGTGTGTGTCAGGTGTTTGTCAGGGGAGGTGCTCTGCTCAGTGTGTGAAGGCCTTAGTCAGACAGACAATAGGAGTGAATGTAGTCGTGATGGGCTGATGGACACACACAAAGTACTTAATTTATTAATTTATACACACACACACACAACAATGCACTCCCAATAAAACAGTCTATGTTGTGTCTGTGTACTTCAGACAGCAGATGGAGAGAAACAGAGAGAGGTAGAGAGCAAAAGAAAGAGAGGGAAGGGAGAGAGCGAGAGAGATGGATGGAGAGAAACAGAGAGAGGTAGAGAGCAAAAGGAGAGAGGGAAGGGAGAGAGAGAGAGAGATGGATGGAGAGAAACAGAGAGAGGCAGAGAGCAAAAGGAGAGAGGGAAGGGAGAGAGCGAGAGAGATGGATGGAGAGAAACAGAGAGAGGTAGAGAGCAAAAGGAGAGAGGGAAGGGAGAGAGTGAGAGAGAGAGATGGAGAGAAACAGAGAGAGATAGAGAGCAAAAGGAGAGAGGGAAGGGAGAGAGCGAGAGAGATGGATGGAGAGAAACAGAGAGAGGTAGAGAGCAAAAGAAAGAGAGGGAAGGGAGAGAGCGAGAGAGATGGATGGAGAGAAACAGAGAGAGGTAGAGAGCAAAAGGAGAGAGGGAAGGGAGAGAGAGAGAGAGATGGATGGAGAGAAACAGAGAGAGGCAGAGAGCAAAAGGAGAGAGGGAAGGGAGAGAGCGAGAGAGATGGATGGAGAGAAACAGAGAGAGGTAGAGAGCAAAAGGAGAGAGGGAAGGGAGAGAGTGAGAGAGAGAGATGGAGAGAAACAGAGAGAGATAGAGAGCAAAAGGAGAGAGGGAAGGGAGAGAGCGAGAGAGATGGATGGAGAGAAACAGAGAGAGGCAGAGAGCAAAAGGAGAGAGGGAAGGGAGAGAGCGAGAGAGAGAGATGGATGGAGAGAAACAGAGAGAGGTAGAGAGCAAAAGGAGAGAGGGAAGGGAGAGAGAGAGAGAGATGGATGGAGAGAAACAGAGAGAGGTAGAGAGCAAAAGGAGAGAGGGAAGGGAGAGAGCGAGAGAGATGGATGGAGAGAAACAGAGAGAGGTAGAGAGCAAAAGGAGAGAGGGAAGGGGAGAGAGCGAGAGAGATGGATGGAGAGAAACAGAGAGAGGTAGAGAGCAAAAGGAGAGAGGGAAGGGAGAGAGTGAGAGAGAGAGATGGAGAGAAACAGAGAGAGATAGAGAGCAAAAGGAGAGAGGGAAGGGAGAGAGCGAGAGAGAGAGATGGATGGAGAGAAACAGAGAGAGGTAGAGAGCAAAAGGAGAGAGGGAAGGGAGAGAGCGAGAGAGATGGATGGAGAGAAACAGAGAGAGGCAGAGAGCAAAAGGAGAGAGGGAAGGGAGAGAGCGAGAGAGAGAGACGGATGGAGAGAAACAGAGAGAGGCAGAGAGCAAAAGGAGAGAGGGAAGGGAGAGAGCGAGAGAGAGAGATGGATGGAGAGAAACCGAGAGAGGTAGAGAGCAAAAGGAGAGGGAAGGGAGAGAGCGAGAGAGATGGATGGAGAGAAACAGAGAGAGGCAGAGAGCAAAAGGAGAGAGGGAAGGGAGAGAGCGAGAGATGGATGGAGAGAAACAGAGAGAGGCAGAGAGCAAAAGGAGAGAGGGAAGGGAGAGAGCGAGAGAGAGAGACGGATGGAGAGAAACAGAGAGAGGCAGAGAGCAAAAGGAGAGAGGGAAGGGAGAGAGCGAGAGAGAGAGATGGATGGAGAGAAACAGAGAGAGGCAGAGAGCAAAAGGAGAGAGGGAAGGGAGAGAGCGAGAGAGAGAGATGGATGGAGAGAAACAGAGAGAGGTAGAGAGCAAAAGGAGAGAGGGAAGGGAGAGAGCGAGAGAGAGAGATGGATGGAGAGAAACAGAGAGAGGCAGAGAGCAAAAGGAGAGAGGGAAGGGAGAGAGCGAGAGAGATGGATGAGAGAAACAGAGAGAGGTAGAGAGCAAAAGGAGAGAGGGAAGGGAGAGAGAGAGAGAGATGGATGGAGAGAAACCGAGAGAGGTAGAGAGCAAAAGGAGAGAGGGAAGGGAGAGAGAGAGAGAGATGGATGGAGAGAAACCGAGAGAGGTAGAGAGCAAAAGGAGAGAGGGAAGGGAGAGAGCGAGAGAGATGGATGGAGAGAAACAGAGAGAGGTAGAGAGCAAAAGGAGAGAGGGAAGGGAGAGAGCGAGAGAGATGGATGGAGAGAAACAGAGGGAGGCAGAGAGCAAAAGGAGAGAGGGAAGGGAGAGAGCGAGAGAGATGGGTGGAGAGAAACAGAGAGAGGTAGAGAGCAAAAGGAGAGAGGGAAGGGAGAGAGCGAGAGATGGATGGAGAGAAACAGAGAGAGGCAGAGAGCAAAAGGAGAGAGGGAAGGGAGAGAGCGAGAGAGATGGATGGAGAGAAACAGAGAGAAGTAGAGAGCAAAAGGGGAGAGGGAAGGGAGAGAGCGAGAGAGAGAGATGGATGGAGAGAAACAGAGAGAGGAAGAGAGCAAAAGGAGAAAGGGAAGGGAGAGAGCGAGAGAGATGGATGGAGAGAAACAGAGAGAGGCAGAGAGCAAAAGGAGAGAGGGAAGGGAGAGAGCGAGAGAGAGAGATGGATGGAGAGAAACAGAGAGAGGCAGAGAGCAAAAGGAGAGAGGGAAGGGAGAGAGCGAGAGAGATGGATGGAGAGAAACAGAGAGAGGTAGAGAGCAAAAGGGGAGAGGGAAGGGAGAGAGCGAGAGAGATGGATGGAGAGAAACAGAGAGAGGCAGAGAGCAAAAGGAGAGAGGGAAGGGAGAGAGCGAGAGAGAGAGATGGATGGAGAGAAACAGAGAGAGGAAGAGAGCAAAAGGAGAGAGGGAAGGGAGAGAGCGAGAGAGATGGATGGAGAGAAACAGAGAGAGGCAGAGAGCAAAAGGAGAGAGGGAAGGGAGAGAGCGAGAGAGAGAGATGGATGGAGAGAAACAGAGAGAGGAAGAGAGCAAAAGAAGAGAGGGAAGGGAGAGAGCGAGAGAGATGGATGGAGAGAAACAGAGAGAGATAGAGAGCAAAAGGAGAGAGGGAAGGGAGAGAGCGAGAGAGAGAGATGGATGGAGAGAAACAGAGAGAGGAAGAGAGCAAAAGGAGAGAGGGAAGGGAGAGAGCGAGAGAGATGGATGGAGAGAAACAGAGAGAGGCAGAGAGCAAAAGGAGAGAGGGAAGGGAGAGAGAGAGAGAGAGAGATGGATGGAGAGAAAGAGAGAGGCAGAGAGCAAAAGGAGAGAGGGAAGGGAGAGAGCGAGAGAGATGGATGGAGAGAAACAGAGAGAGGCAGAGAGCAAAAGGAGAGAGGGAAGGGAGAGAGCGAGAGAGATGGATGGAGAGAAACAGAGGCAGAGAGCAAAAGGAGAGAGGGAAGGGAGAGAGCGAGAGAGAGAGATGGATGTAGAGAAACAGAGAGAGGTAGAGAGCAAAAGGAGAGAGGGAAGGGAGAGAGCGAGATAGATGGATGGAGAGAAACAGAGAGAGGCAGAGAGCAAAAGGAGAGAGGGTTTGCTCATTGAGCTCATTGTACATAGTCAAAGCTTTCCTTAAGTTTGGGTCAGTCACAGTGGTCAGGTATTCTGTTTAGGGCCAAATAGCATTCTAGTTTGCTCTGTGTTTTTGTTAATTCTTTCTAATATCGGGCCACAGTGTCTCCTGACCCCTCTTTTCTCAGCCTACAGTATCTATGCTGCAGTAGTTTATGTGTCGGGGGGGCTAGGATCAGTCTGTTATATCTGGAGTACTTCTCCTGTCCTATCCGGTGTCCTGTGTGAATTTAAGTATGCTCTCTCTCATTTTCTCTCTATCTTTCTTTCTTTCGCTCTCTCTCTGGGAGGACCTGAGCCCTAGGACCATGCCTCAGGACTGCCTGACATGATGACGCCTTGCTGTCCCCAGTCCACCTGGCCGTGCTGCTGCTCCAGTTTCTACTGTTCTGCCTGCGGCTATGGAACCCTGACCTGTTCACCGGACGTGCTACCTGTCCCAGACCTGCTGGTTTCAACTCTCTAGAGACAGCAGGAGTGGTAGAGATACTCTCAATGATCGGCTATGAAAAGCCAATTGACATTTACTCCTGAGGTGCTGACTTGCTGCACCCTCGACAACTACTGCAATTATTATTATTTGGCCCTGCTGGTCATCTATGAACATTTGAACATCTTGGCCAGGTTCTGTTACAATCTCCACCCAGCACAGCCAGAAGAGGACTGGCTACCCCTCATAGCCTGGTTCCTCTCTAGGTTTCTTCCTAGGTTTTGGCCTTTCTAGGGAGTTTTTCCTAGCCACCGTGCTTCTACACCTGCATTGCTTGCTGTTTGGGGTTTTAGGCTGGGTTTGTGTACAGCACTTTGAGATATCAGCTGATGTACAAAGGGCTTTATTTGATTGATTGATTGATTGATTAATAATCTTTTTGTTTTCTCATGATTTGATTGGTTCTAATTGTGTTGCTGTCCTGGGGCTCTGTGAGGTCGGTTTGTGAACAGAGCCCCAGGACCAGCATGCTTAGGGGTCTCTTCTCCATGTTCATCTCTCTGTAGGTGATGGCTTTGTTGTGGAAGGTTTGGGAATCACTTCCTTTTAGGTAGTTGAAGAATTTTACGACTCTTGTCTGGATTTTGATCATTAGAGGGTATCGGTCTAATTCTGCTCTGCATGCATTATTTGGTGTTCTACGTTGTACACAGAGGATCTTTTTTTGCAGGATTCTGCGTGCAGAGTCTCAATTTGGTGTTTGTCCCATTTAGTGAATTCTTGGTTGTTGAGCGGACCCCAGACCTCACAACCATAAAGGGCAATGGGCTCTATGACTGATTCAAGTGTTTTTAGCCAAATCCTAATTGGTATGTTGAATTTTGTGTTCCTTTTGACGGCATAGAATGCCCTTCTTGTTCTTGACTCGTTCACAGCTTTGTGGAAGTTGCCTGTGGCGCTGATGTTTAGGCCAAGGTATGTATAGTTTTTTTGTGTGCTCTTGGGCAACGGTGTCTCGATGGAATTTTGTATTTGTGGTCCTGCCAACTGGACCTTTTTTGGAACACCATTATTTTTGTCTCATTGAGATTGACTGTCAGGGCCCATGTCAGAATCTGTGTAGAAGATGTAGGTGCTTCTGCCCTACTTGGTTGGGGACAAGATCATCAGCAAACAGTAGACATTTGACTTCAGATTCTAGTAGGGTGAGGCAGACTGTTCTAGTGCCCGCACCAATTCGTTGATATATATGGTGAAGAGGGTGGTGCTTAAGCTGCATCCCTGTCTCACCCCACGGCCCTGTGGGAAGAATTTTTTTTTTGCCAATTTTAACCGCACACTTGTTGTTTGTGTGGATGTTATAATGTTGTATGTTTTACCCCCAACACCACTTTCCATCAGTTTGTATAGCAGACCCTCATGCCAAATTGAGTCAAAGTTTTTTTTGTTTTAAACCAACAAAGCATGAGAAGACTTTGCCTTTGATTTGGCTTGTTTGTTTGTCAATTAGGGTGTGCAGGGTGAATACATGGTCTGTTGTACGGTAATTTGGTAAAAAGCCAACTTGACATTTTCTCAGTACATTGTTTTCACTGAGGAAAGGTATGAGTCTGCTGTTAATGATAATGCAGAGGATTTTCCCAAGGTTACTGTTGACGCATCCCACGGTAGTTATTGGGGTCAAATTTGTCTTTACTTTTGTGGATTGGGGTGATCAGTCCTTGGTTCCAAATATTGGGGAAGATGCCAGAGCTAAGGCTGATGTTAAAGAGTTTTAGTATAGCCAGATGGAATTTGTGGTCTGTTTATGTTACCATTTCATTTAGCTTATCATCAACATTACAGGCCTTTTTGGGTTGGAGGGGTTTTATTTTGTCCTGCAGTTCATTCAATGTAATTGGAGAATCCAGTGGGTTCTGGTAGTCTTTAATAATTGATTCTAAGAATTGTATTTAATCATGTATGTGTTTTTGCTGTTTGTTCTTGGTTATAGAGCCAAAAAGATTGGAGAAGTGGCATTGTTCATTTGAAAGTCTAACGTGTTTTGTGTGTCTACATGTGTCTGTGTGTGTGTGTGTGTGTGTGTGTGTGTGTATGTATATATGTGTGTGTGTATGTATATATGTGTGTGTGTGTGTGTGTGTGTGTGTGTGTGTGTGTGTGTGTGTGTGTGTGTGTGTGTGTGTGTGTGTGTGTGTGTGTGTGTGTGTGTGTGTGTGTGTAAAACAGAAAGAACGAGGAGAGAGAACGCGTGCATGCCTTTAGATGTGAATTGGGTCAGTAAGACTCCTGGGAGAGAAGAAAGAGAGGGAGAGAGACAGAGAGATAAAGAGAGAGAAAATATGACAAAGAGAGAGAAAGTTCACTTGCTTTGGCAATGTTAAAATGTGTTTCCCCATGCCAATAAAGCCCTTAAATTGAATTGAATTGAAAGGGCCTTCTCCAGAGTCTAAGCTGCAGAGTATCAGGGCCTTCTCCAGGCCTACTCCAGACCATCACTAACAAGGCCTTCTCCAGGCCTGCTCTAGAGCATCAGTACCAAGGCCTTCTCCAGGCCTGCTCTAGAGCATCAGTACCAAGGCCTTCTCCAGGCCTGCTCCAGACCATCACTAACAGGGCCTTCTCCAGGCCTGCTCCAGAGCATCAGGGCCTTCTCCAGGCCTGCTCTAGAGCATCAGTACCAGGGCCTTCTCCAGGCCTGCTCCAGAGCATCAGGGACTTCTCCAGGCCTGCTCCAGAGCATCAGGGCCTTTTCCAGGGCTGCTCCAGAGCATCAGTAACAAGGCCTTCTCCAGGCCTGCTCCAGAGCATCAGGCCTTCTCCAGGCCTGCTCTAGAGCATCAGTACCAGGGCCTTCTCCAGGCCTGCTCCAGAGCATCAGGGACTTCTCCAGGGCTGCTCCAGAGCATCAGGGCCTTCTCCAGGCCTGCTCCAGAGCATCAGTAACAGGGCCTTCTCCAGGCCTGCTCCAGAGCATCAGGGCCTTCTCCAGGGCTGCTCCAGAGCATCAGTAACAGGGCCTTCTCCAGGCCTGCTCCAGAGCATCAGGGCCTTCTCCAGGGCTGCTCCAGAGCACCAGGGCCTTCTCCAGGATTGCTCTAGAGCATCAACGCCTTCTTCAGGGCTGCTCCAGACCACCAGGGCCTTCTCCAGGGCTGCACAAGAGCACCAGGGCCTTCTCCAGGCCTGCTCCAGAGCATCAGGGCCTTCTCCAGGCCTGCTCCAGAGCATCAGGGCCTTCTCCAGGCCTGCTCCAGAGCATCAGGGTTTTCTCCAAGCCTGCTCCAGAGCATCAGTACCAGGGCCTTCTTCAGAGCTGCTCCAGAGCATCAGGGCCTTCTCCAGGCCTGCTCCAGCCCATCACTAATAGGGCCTTCTCC
>NC_088244.1:1615000-1620000 GCF_036934945.1 Oncorhynchus masou masou | reverse complement strand
TGGTACACCCTAGAGACACGGTCTGGTACACCCTACAGACACGGTCTGGTACACCCTACAGACACGGTCTGGTACACCCTAGAGACACGGTCTGGTACACCCTAGAGACACGGTCTGGTACACCCTAGAGACACGGTCTGGTACACCCTACAGACACGGTCTGGTACACCCTAGAGACACGGTCTGGTACACCCTAGAGACACGGTCTGGTACACCCTAGAGACACGGTCTGGTACACCCTACAGACACGGTCTGGTACACCCTAGAGACACGGTCTGGTACACCCTACAGACACGGTCTGGTACACCTTACAGACACGGTCTGGTACACCCTACAGACACGGTCTGGTACACCCTACAGACACGGTCTGGTACACCCTACAGACACGGTCTGGTACACCCTACAGACACGGTCTGGTACACCCTAGAGACACGGTCTGGTACACCCTAGAGACACGGTCTGGTACACCCTACAGACACGGTCTGGTACACCCTACAGACACGGTCTGGTACACCCTACAGACACGGTCTGGTACACCCTAGAGACACGGTCTGGTACACCCTAGAGACACGGTCTGGTACACCCTAGAGACACGGTCTGGTACACCCTAGAGACACGGTCTGGTACACCCTAGAGACACGGTCTGGTACACCCTACAGACACGGTCTGGTACACCCTAGAGACACGGTCTGGTACACCCTACAGACACGGTCTGGTACACCCTACAGACACGGTCTGGTACACCCTAGAGACACGGTCTGGTACACCCTAGAGACACGGTCTGGTACACCCTACAGACACGGTCTGGTACACCCTAGAGACACGGTCTGGTACACCCTAGAGACACGGTCTGGTACACCCTAGAGACACGGTCTGGTACACCCTACAGACACGGTCTGGTACACCCTACAGACACGGTCTGGTACACCCTACAGACACGGTCTGGTACACCCTACAGACACGGTCTGGTACACCCTACAGACACGGTCTGGTACACCCTACAGACACGGTCTGGTACACCCTACAGACACGGTCTGGTACACCCTACAGGATATGGTCTGGTACACCCTAGAGACACGGTCTGGTACACCCTACAGACACGGTCTGGTACACCCTAGAGACACGGTCTGGTACACCCTACAGACACGGTCTGGTACACCCTACAGGATATGGTCTGGTACACCCTACAGACACGGTCTGGTACACCCTACAGGATATGGTCTGGTACACCCTACAGACACGGTCTGGTACATTCTACAGGATATGGTCTGGTATATCCTACAGGGTATAGACTGGTACATCCTACAGGGTATAGACTGGTACATCCTACAGGGTATGGTCTGGTACATTCTACAGGGTATGGTCTGGTACATTCTACAGGATATGGTCTGGTACATCCTACAGGGTATGGTCTGGTACATCCTACAGGGTATAGACTGGTACGTCCTACAGGGTATAGACTGGTACATTCTACAGGGTATAGACTGGTACATCCTACAGGGTATAGACTGGTACATCCTACAGGGTATAGACTGGTACATCCTACAGGGTATAGACTGGTACATCCTACAGGGTATAGACTGATACATCCTACAGGGAATGGTCTGGTACATCCTACAGGGTATGGTCTGGTACATCCTACAGGACAGGGTATGTTATGGTACATCCTACAGGATATGGTCTGGTACATCCTACAGGGTATAGTCTGGTACATCCTACAGGACAGGGTATGTTCTGGTACATCCTACAGGATATGGTCTGGTACATCCTACAGGGTATGGTCTGGTACATCCTACAGGGTATGGTCTGGTACATCCTACAGGACAGGGTATGTTCTGGTACATCCTACAGGATATGGTCTGGTACATCCTACAGGGTATGGTCTGGTACATCCTACAGGGTATGGTCTGGTACATCCTACAGGGTATAGACTGGTACATCCTACAGGGTATAGGCTGGTACATCCTACAGGGTATAGACTGGTACATCCTACAGGGTATATGCTGGTACATCCTACAGGGTATAGACTGGTACATCCTACAGGGTATAGACTGGTACATCCTACAGGGTATAGGCTGGTACATCCTACAGGGTATAGATTGGTACATCCTACAGGGTATAGGCTGGTACATCCTACAGGGTATAGACTGGTACATCCTACAGGGTGTAGGCTGGTACATCCTACAGGGTATAGACTGGTACATCCTACAGGGTATAGACTGGTACATCCTACAGGGTATAGACTGGTACATCCTACAGGGTATAGGCTGGTCCATCCTACAGGGTATAGACTGGTACATCCTACAGGGTATAGGATGTACATCCTACAGGGTATAGACTGGTACATCCTACAGGGTATAGGATGGTACATCCTACAGGGTATAGACTGGTACATCCTACAGGGTATAGACTGGTACATCCTACAGGGTATAGACTGGTACATCCTACAGGGTATAGACTGGTACATCCTACAGGGTATAGGCTGGTCCATCCTACAGGGTATAGACTGGTACATCCTACAGGGTATAGGATGGTACATCCTACAGGGTATAGGCTGGTACATCCTACAGGGTATAGGATGGTAAATCCTACAGGGTATAGACTGGTACATCCTACAGGGTATAGACTGGTACATCCTACAGGGTGTAGACTGGTACATCCTACAGGGTATAGACTGGTACATACAGCACTAAGAAAGAGAGGGGCTGTGAAGGAGACAGTCTGAGACTGAGAGAGAGTCGGTGAGAAAGTTAGCTACACTACACTACAGCTACACTACATGTCTGAGAGAATGGATTTAGAGAGATAGAGGGGCTTAGAAAAAGCACATCCTTTCCCTGGAGGGAAGAACAGAAGAAAGGACAGGAGGGAAACATAACAAAGGAGAGGAGAGGAGGAGAACAGAACAGAGGAGAGGAGGATAACAGAACAGAGGAGAGGAGGATAACAGAACAGAGGAGGATAACAGAACAGAGGAGGATAACAGAACAGAGGAGAGGAGGATAACAGAACAGAGGAGGATAACAGAACAGAGGAGGATAACAGAACAGAGGAGAGGAGGATAACAGAACAGAGGAGGATAACAGAACAGAGGAGAGGAGAGGAGGATAACAGAACAGAGGAGAGGAGGATAACAGAACAGAGGAGGATAACAGAACAGAGGAGAGGAGAGGAGGATAACAGAACAGAGGAGGATAACAGAACAGAGGAGAGGAGGATAACAGAACAGAGGAGGATAACAGAACAGAGGAGAGGAGAGGAGGATAACAGAACAGAGGAGAGGAGGATAACAGAACAGAGGAGAGGAGAGGAGGATAACAGAACAGAGGAGAGGAGGATAACAGAACAGAGGAGAGGAGAGGAGGATAACAGAACAGAGGAGAGGAGGATAACAGAACAGAGGAGAGGAGAGGAGGATAACAGAACAGAGGAGGATAACAGAACAGAGGAGAGGAGGATAACAGAACAGAGGAGGATAACAGAACAGAGGAGAGGAGAGGAGGATAACAGAACAGAGGAGGATAACAGAACAGAGGAGAGTAGAGGAGGATAACAGAACAGAGGAGAGGAGAGGAGGATAACAGAACAGAGGAGAGGAGAGGAGGATAACAGAACAGAGGAGAGGAGGATAACAGAACAGAGGAGAGGAGAGGAGAGGAGAGGAGGATAACAGAACAGAGGAGAGGAGGATAACAGAACAGAGGAGAGGATAACAGAACAGAGGAGGATAACAGAACAGAGGAGAGGATAACAGAACAGAGGAGAGGAGGATAACAGAACAGAGGAGAGGATAACAGAACAGAGGAGAGGAGAGGAGGATAACAGAACAGAGGAGAGGATAACAGAACAGAGGAGAGGAGGATAACAGAACAGAGGAGAGGATAACAGAACAGAGGAGGATAACAGAACAGAGGAGAGGAGGATAACAGAACAGAGGAGGATAACAGAACAGAGGAGGATAACAGAACAGAGGAGAGGAGGATAACAGAACAGAGGAGGATAACAGAACAGAGGAGAGGAGAGGAGGATAACAGAACAGAGGAGAGGAGGATAACAGAACAGAGGAGGATAACAGAACAGAGGAGAGGAGAGGAGGATAACAGAACAGAGGAGGATAACAGAACAGAGGAGAGGAGGATAACAGAACAGAGGAGGATAACAGAACAGAGGAGAGGAGAGGAGGATAACAGAACAGAGGAGAGGAGGATAACAGAACAGAGGAGAGGAGAGGAGGATAACAGAACAGAGGAGAGGAGGATAACAGAACAGAGGAGAGGAGAGGAGGATAACAGAACAGAGGAGAGGAGGATAACAGAACAGAGGAGAGGAGAGGAGGATAACAGAACAGAGGAGGATAACAGAACAGAGGAGAGGAGGATAACAGAACAGAGGAGGATAACAGAACAGAGGAGAGGAGAGGAGGATAACAGAACAGAGGAGGATAACAGAACAGAGGAGAGTAGAGGAGGATAACAGAACAGAGGAGAGGAGAGGAGGATAACAGAACAGAGGAGAGGAGGATAACAGAACAGAGGAGAGGAGGATAACAGAACAGAGGAGGATAACAGAACAGAGGAGAGGATAACAGAACAGAGGAGAGGAGAGGAGGATAACAGAACAGAGGAGAGGATAACAGAACAGAGGAGAGGAGAGGAGGATAACAGAACAGAGGAGGATAACAGAACAGAGGAGAGGAGAGGAGGATAACAGAACAGAGGAGAGGATAACAGAGGAGAGGAGAGGAGAGGAGGATAACAGAACAGAGGAGAGGCTAACAGAACAGAGGAGAGGAGGATAACAGAACAGAGGAGAGGAGGATAACAGAACAGAGGAGGATAACAGAACAGAGGAGAGGAGGATAACAGAACAGAGGAGAGGAGGATAACAGAACAGAGGAGATGAGAGGAGGATAACAGAACAGAGGAGGATAACAGAACAGAGGAGAGGAGGATAACAGAACAGAGGAGAGGAGAGGAGGATAACAGAACAGAGGAGAGGAG